>NC_053426.1:97035153-97335153 GCF_007990345.1 Gossypium hirsutum | reverse complement strand
CGCCCCTATAGTTGAATTCTCACTGTATGATTTTTCGTGGAATAGTTTGTAACATTATTAGTAATGATTATATGATTGAATGGAAGGAATCCTAGCAGTAAATGAGAGTTTTGCTTGAGGACAAGCAAATGCTTAAGTGTGGGGGTATTTGATAAATGCCAAATTATACATATTTTTACCCTAAATACTTAGCATATTTATGGATGTTTATTGCTAGATTTGTGGATTTTGGTGCTCTTAATCTGGGTATTTCATATTTGTACTTAGGAGAGCACCAAGTGTCAAAAGGAGCCAAAAACGAGCAAAAAAGGGACAAAACAGACCAAATTGAGAAGATGGCACGGCCTAAGCCTTGCCACACGGGCAGCTCACACGCCCGTGTCTTTCGAGGGTGTCAACCAAGGCTTTCACGATTCACACGGCCTGGCCATTGACCCACACGGCCGTGTGCAATTTAACGGATCGAACACGGCTTGGTAATCACGTCACACGGTCGTGGCACACGAGCGTGCCCCTTTTTCAAAGAGTTGTATTTTACATGGAAAATGATACTTAGGGAGGAAGAAAGCCAATCCAAAGCCTATATAAACACCCTACGTATGACTTAGAGAGGGGCCTCTCCTCCGAAATGTTTTTGGAGTACAGAACCACACACCGGGAATTACTTGATGGAAGCCAGACGATCCATCCCAAAAGCCGGAGCTACTCCAAGACTGAAGATCTCTCTCAGAATTCCTTCAGGGGTTTTAGAGTTTTCTTTATGTTTTGCTATTTTCATACTTTTGAGATGTACTCTTATTTGATTATGAACTAAACCCCTTAGATACCTAAGGGGGTTGAAACCTATGATGGATCTTGTTATTATTATTTGAACTGTATGATAAATACTTAATTTGTTCTTAATTATGTGTTCTTAATGCTTGAGTTAATATTCCTGGTATTGATTCATGATATGATGTGCTTATACAGAGGAGCAAAAGTCCCTGTCTAAGAGTAGATTTGGCATAATTAAACGGAGTTGATCGAACGCCTAGAAATGGGGTTACGATATTTTGCCAGATTAGGGTGAAACCTAATATGGGAGTCCATAGATCGATTTACTGCTTCCTTAGGGGTTTTATTTAAGAAAGAGATTTTGATTGGTTCAACTGAGGGTTAGACGTTATTAGTCTCGAAAGAGATAATAATATAGGTTAGGGAGTCTCACGGATCAAGTCAAGTGAATAAATCGTCTGGTTCAGAGTTAGATAACAAATGAAATCTAGGTGGATTCCTCCTTGGGTGTCGTCTTTATCAATTACTTTTCTGCAAGTATTTTTCCAAATTTTCTCTTCACTTTAATTTAATTTGTTAATTAGTTTAATAAACAACCCCTCTTTATTTCTAGGTTAAATAATAAAAAGATAGTTATTACTAGTACTTTTGGTTCCCTTGGGTACGATATCCTGGTCTTGCCATTACTATACTATTGTTCGATAGGTGCGTTTTCCTTTTTGTCATGATAATAGTTAGTCTAGGTTTGATTTTCATTATAAATATTTATTACTTGTTACGAATCACGCGATCAAGTTTTTGGCGCCGTTGCCGAGGAACTAAGATATTAGGAACGCTCAATTTTTATTACTTTAGCCATTTACTTTTCTTGCAATTTAATTTAATTTAATTATTATTATTTATTTACTTTTTCTTTCTCTTGGCAGGTTTTTATAGTTTATGACTAGAAGAAACCCGTTGGGACCATTATTTTTTTACGAAAAAATCAATCGTACAGTTCATAGAAACCAAAGAGAAATAAGGCGCAGCTTAAGATACATAGAGAACAAGCAAGAAGACGATACTCAACCTCCAACCGACAAGATGGCTGAAAACGAAGGCAATCAGCTACCTCCTGCAATTGTGGCTAATCAAAATCCTGCTCCACATACTATGTATGATTATGCTAAACCTTCTCTAACAGGAACTGAATCTAGCATAATTAGACCTGCTGTAGCTGCAAATTCTTTTGAATTAAAACCTAACACTATTCAGATGATACAGTAGTTTGTTCAATTTGATGGTTTGCAGGATGAAGATCCCAACGCTCACTTAGCAAATTTTATGGAATTTTGCAATCCATTTAAAATCAATGACGTTTCTGATGATGCCATTCATCTTCGGTTATTTCCTTTTTCATTGAGGAACAAAGATAAACAGTGGTTGAACTCGTTACCACGAGGGTCAATTACTACTTGGGAACAAATGATCGTGAAATTTTTACTAAAATATTTTCTGTCGGCTAAAACGGCTAAATTACGTAATGATATCTCTTCTTTTGGGTAGATGGATTTAGAAACACTTTTCGGTGCATGGGAGAGATACAAGGACTTACTGAGAAGGTGCCCTCACCATGGGTTACCGCTTTGGCTGCAAGTAAACATTCCACAATGGTCTGAATCCCTCGACTCGACAAATGGTTGACGAAACTGCTAGCGAAACCATCAACAACAAAACACCTGAAGAGGCTTATAAATTCATTGAAGAAATGTCACTGAATAACTATCAGTGGCAAGTAATGAGGACTAAGCCAACAAAAACAGCTGGTGTTTATAACGTCGACTCAGTTACTATGCTATCAAATTAGGTAGAACTTCTCAATAAAAAGATTGATGGTTTACTTGGTTCTACGCAGGTACATCCATTAATAATGTGTATCTGCTTTAGTTGGATTTACTGGTTAATTAAAAGGATGGTGGGACCATGCACTCACTAAAGCCCAATAAGAAGAAATCTTAAAAGCAATAAAAAAAGATGTTCAAGGAAGAATTATTTTAGATGAACAAGGAAGAGAAATCCAAGATGCAGTAGCAACTTTAATTTTCTCAATCTCTAAACACTTTATAGGAGATCCTTCCCATCTTAAAGATATAAATTTAGAATTATTATCAAATTTAAAATGCAAAAAATTAATCGATTTTGAATGGCGTAAAGATGTCTTTATGACTAGGGTTATGCAAAGATCTGATAACCAACAACCATTTTGGAAAGAAAAGTTTCTAGCAGGACTTCCTACTTTACTTGGAGAAAAAGTTAGAATTCAAATAAGAGAAAATTACAGAGGTATTATTCCATATGAAAAACTTACATAGGTGAACTAATTAGTTTCACCCAAAAAGAAGTATTAAAAATTTGTCAAGATTTAAAATTACAAAAACAACTTAAGAAAGAAAGATATCAATATAGAAAGGAATTAGGATCATTCTAACACCAATTTAACATTAAGAATGAACCTTCTTCTTCAAAAACATGTTGCCCTGTAAAACCAAAAAATTAGGAGAAAGAATATTTCAGAATATTATAAAAAACTTAAATATAGAAAATACAAAAAAGAAAAGAAACAACAAAAAACAGAAAACAAAATAGATAAAATAAATAAAATAATAAAATGTTATTGATGTGGAAAACCAGAACACATCTTAAAATATTGCAAAATTAAAAGAAAAATAATAATTTAAATCTAGATGAAGAAATAGAACAAAAAATAAATGAGATTCTCTTAGAAACAACTTCTTCTGAAAATGATACATCTACCGAAACAAATGAATTACAAATAGACGAGTTACATACAACATCCCAATCTTCTGATGATGAAAATGAACCCTCAATTAATATGTTAACCAAAGACCAAGAATTTATGATTGAAGTTATTGATAAAATTCAAGACCCAAAACTTAAAAGAGAACACCTTTTCAAATTAAAATCCTCATTAAAAGATAAACCAGAAAAAGTAAAAGAATTTATTTCTACTCAATCACAAATGTATAATATACAAGATATAATATTTAATAAATATAAAAAAATAAAAAGCTAGGATTGGGATGTTTGATTTTATTTTCAAAATTTTCTCTGTCTTCAAGAAATTCCCCAAAATTTCTTGACATCAAAATTCTTCTCTTCTTCCCATCGGATCTTCTTCCCTTCTTTTTAGGTAAACTTTCTTTTAATTCTTTAACTTGGGATCGTCAATCCTACATTTCATTGTTGTTCTGCGGCTTCCTGTTCTTTAGTTGACTGCGAATCGTGAAGAAGGGGACTCGCCTCTCTTAGAATCTTAGTTGGGGGCGTTCAAGAAATTCGGGTTCTAGTGATCTTGGGCGTGTCATTGCGTCAAAACCAAAACAGGTGTGTACCTGAAAACATAGAAAATAAGAATCGGTGAAAGCCAAAAAACAAAACTATCAACGCCACAAGGGCATGTGGTCGCCCGTGTGGTAGGCTGTATGGCAGTACACGGGCATGTGATCGATGAGTCAGGCCGTACGCATAAGACATGGGCACATGGCACGGTTGTGTGATGGCCGGTGAGGCCGTGTGTGACACTCGAGCTCAACCTATTGGGCAATGTGGGCCACATGGGTGAACCACACGGGCGTGTAGGATTCTAGGCTAGGCCATATGATCCGCACGGCCAAGGTCAATTTAGGAAGTGTGGGCCCACACGCCTACAGGCCACATGGGCGTGTGAGCCCATTTTTCTAAAATGATTTATAAGGTTGCACGAGTCACCCAAGTTGATTGTGGACCTACTGTAGGATCGATAAGTGTTACTTAGACCCCTAAACGAGTATTCTGACTGCCTGATTTCTGTACTGAGCATGAACTGTGATATCTGAATTGATGGTATGATCTGATAGAATGCATATTAGCATGTCATATTTGTATGTTGCATTGTATCGAGGTTGGGTCGACGTTTTGGAGGAAGTATTCTGAAAGGCTTTTGAGCCTGATATTTGGCATCTCAGCTGCAATTATCTGATTATGTGCCGCATTTCGGTACAGCATGGTGTGAAGTGATGGGTGGGTCGATTTTATCCCCACACGGTGTGTAGGGTTGGACGGGGTTGGTGTGTAAAGGCTAGTGGGTAGGACTCTATTTAATCTGAGATGGGCTAAGGCCCCAATATATATATGTCTAATTCTGTATCTAAGTGGGCTAAGGCCCAATCTGAATCTGCAATGGGCTTAGGCCCAGTATGTATTTGACTGTATTCTGATGTGTTTGATTATGCATGTTTTTGGTGGGGATTACACACTGAGTTTGTGAAAACTCACCCTTTCTGTTTAATCTGTACAGGTAACCCCAGACTTGATGGATCAGCGCAGCGAAGGACTTGACGGTGGCCACACGTATTTAAACTACTCCTCTCTCGTTTATGGATTTAATGATATTGGATAATGTTTGTGTAATTGAAATTTATAGACTGTTTGCTTAAGCTTTGGGAGGACTTAAATGTTTTTACGGGTTTTAACTTCAAACTTAACAAAATAAAAATTTACCTATCAATCAAGGTTTTCCATAAAATGAACTAGTTTTTCTCAAAATAAAAGATTGCTAAAGCTTCCACAACAAAATTATGTTTTAAAACAATCAATTAATTTGGTAACTAATTTTGGAGATAACAAAAGTCAACACATGAAAATGGTTTTATCGCAACTACTCAGTTTTCGACATGCTATCATGTGACATTGCCAGATTCGACTATAACGTTCAGGCCGGGTTTGAGGTGTTACATTTAGTGGTATCAAAGCCAGGTTGCAAAAATCGGCTGTGGATTTGGGTTTTAAAGGTTGATTCTAAAGAAATGATTTGTAAATAATTTGAAATATTTTTGTAATAAGTATGTGGTACACCGAGTCTCCAGCGCTGATCCTATCAGTTTTTTGAAACTCTATTTAGAATTGTCTTAAAATATGATTAAATATTTTGAAACTACTTTAGGTAGTATATTACACTGAAAACACTCTAAGTGGAGTAAAATGAAAACTGTAGAGAGACTACTACTCGCAATAGTAGACTCTGAACATTCTGATACCGTATTGCATAAAATATCTGTTAATAAAATATTAAAACTGTTAAATAATTCATAAAACTGTTAACACAGATAAATTCTAAAATTTGCGATGAGCACACATGGTACTCGTGGACGGGGTACTAGAGGCCATGGTAGGGGCCGTAGAGGGGCCTGAGCTATGTCCTTTGCATTTGATACTATTTTGAATCTAGACGCTAGCGAGACGCCGGTGTCACCTGTTACAGAGATTGGGTCAAGGTCTCATGATCGTACGCTAGGGACGAGGCATTGTCCCAGGTTATGCTCAGGATTTTAGAGAGGGTCGTTGGGCCCAATGCTGGGTCTGAGGGCTGTGGGTTGGTTACAAAACGACACCAGTCCAATGGGGCTAAATTATTCAAGGGTGTCACTAGAGTCGCCCCTAACATGGCTGAGTATTGGATGAAGGCCACGGAAAGAATTATGGAAGACCTGGATTTTGCTTCAGAGCAAAAGCTTAATGGGGCTATTTTTCTGATTCGTAACGAGGCATACCAGTGGTAGCCTGAGATTATTTTAAGACCTCGTTCCAGGGTAAGTATGTGGGGGCTAGCTACGTTGATGCTGGGAGGCGTGAGTTTCTTAATCTCACACAGGGAGATTGTTCAATGGCCGAGTATGAGGCCCAGTTCCTGAGGTTGAATCGTTATGCGCAAGGCATGGTAGCGACCGAGTATGAGCGCTGTGTCCGATTGGAGTATGGTCTCAGGGACAGCTTGCGAGTTCTGATAGCTCCACAGAGGAAGCGTGATTTTTCTGCTCTGGTTGAGAAGGAAAAGATCGCCGAAGAGATAAAGCGCACTAAGTGCCAAAACCAAGAAAGAGGGAAGAGTAAGAAGGATTTGAAGCCCTCAAATTCTAGGATGAGGCCTAAGGAAAAGGCCAGATCTAATGGGTCAATGAGAGTTAGGCCTCCTTCTATATCTTCTAGGGTGGCGCTTTGTAGGCATTATGGTAGACGCTATTCGGGCAAATGTTAGAGGACTACTGAGGCTTGTTTAAGATGTGGCTCTACTGAGCACTGTATTCAGGATTGTCTATTGAGAACTAATAAAGTGCAAACTCTGGGTTCTAGTACTGTACAACTACCGAGAGTATTTCAGCAGCCATTTAGGGGTCGAGGTCAGGCCAGGGGTGGTAACGGTATGGGCTGAGGACAAAAAGCATCGGGTAGAGATGCTAGACCGACTGAGACTAGGTAGCCTGCTTTGGTTTATGCTGCTCGTTGCCGTGAGGACCAAGATGCTTCGGATGTCATTACGGGTACGTTTTTAATATTTAATGTACCTTATCTTGCACTGATAGACATAGGCTCTACACACTCATATGTAGCTTGTACTGTGTCTGAATCTTTGGGGATTCCACTCGAGAGTACTGATAGTGAGGTAACTATGTTAAGTCCTTTGGGGCAATTGTCTGGGTTAGTAAGTTGTATAGAGACGTTCCGCTAGAGGTCCAAGGGATAGTATTTTTGGCTGATCTAATAGAGCTTCCGTTTGGGGAGTTCGATCTGATTCTGGGGATAGACTGGCTGGTTAAACACCCGATGAGTTGGATTGTGCCACGAAAAGGTTTGTCTTGAGGACCAATGAGGACAACGAGGTAGTCGTGATTGGGGAACGACGAGACTACCTGACTAATGTAATCTCCGCTTTGGTAGAGGAAAAGTTGGTTCAGAAAGGGTGTGAGGCATTCTTGGCTTACATCGGTATTTCTGATTCTCAGGACTTTTCGGTTAAAGAAATCAGAATAGTGAGGGATTTTTCAGATGTGGAGCTACAGGGGTTACATCCAAGTCGTGAGTGGGAGTTTGGGATTGAGTTCTTTCTTAGCACACTTCGGTGTCTATCGCCCTTTACTGAATGGCACCAAAAGAGCTGACGGAACTTAAGGCTCAGATTCAGGAACTGTTAGACCGTGGGTTCATTCATCCTAGTGTGTCTTTTTGGGGAGCACCTGATCTGTTTATAAAGAAGAAAGATGGGACAATAAGGATATGCATCGATTATCGACAGCTGAACAAGCTAACGATCAAGAAGAAGTACTCACTTCTAGGAATAGATGATTTATTCGACCAGTTTAGAGGGACTTCTGTGTTTTCTAAGATCAATCTGTGATCAGGATATCATCAACTGAGAGTAAAGGAGGCTGACGTGCATAAAAGAACATTTAGGACTCAATATGGACATTACGAGTTCCTAATTATACCTTTTGGTTTGACTAATGCACCAGCGGCATTTATGGACTTGATGAACCGTGTGTTTCAGCCTTCACTGGACCAATTTGTGGTGGTATTTATCGATGACATTTTGGTGTATTATAAGATAGATGATAAGCACAACGAGCTTCTCAGAGTGGTTTTATAGATTCTTTGTGAGAAACAATTGTATGCAAAGTTCAGTAAGTGTGAGTTTTGACTTCAAGAAGTGACCTTCTTGGGACATGTGGTTTTAGCTGAGGGGATTCGTGTTGATCCTCATAAGATTGAGGTTGTGTTGAGTTGGAAACAGCCGAAGAATGTGTCTGAAATCCATAGCTTTCTAGGGCTGGTAGGAAATTATCGACGTTTTGTAGAAGGATTCTCATTGTTCGCAGCTCCATTGACTAAGCTTCTGCGTAAGGGAGTTCCTTTCGTTTGTACTAATGCTTAGAAGGAGAGCTTTGATAAGCTCAAGACTATTTTAACTCAGGCTCCTATTCTGATGCAGACTGAGCTCGATAAAGACTTTGTGGTATACAGTGATGCGTCGCATGTGGGTCTAGGTTGTGTGCTGACGCAAGACGGGAAGGTAGTTGCTTATACGTCTCGACAGCTTAAGACTCATGAGGCTAACTATCTGACGCACGACTTGGACTTGGCAGCAGTTGTCTTCACTCTGAAAATCTGGAGGCATTACCTATACAGTGAGAAGTGTACTATCTACACTGATCACAAAAGCCTCAAATATCTTCTCACTCAGAAGGAGTTGAACCTTAGGCAACGTAGATAGGTTGAACTACTTACGGATTATGACTTCACTATTGAGTACCTTCCGGGTAAGGTCAATGTGGTGGCTGATGCGTTAAGCCATAGGGCTATGATCGATCAGAGAGAGATGTTTGCTCGACTTAGTCTCTTGGACGATGGGAGTCTGTTGGGAGAACTTCAGGTTAGACCAACATGGATTGATCAGATCAGAAATAAACAGATGGGCGATAAGTTTCTGGAGTTGCGTTTCCGTCAGGCTGAGAGTGGTACTACTACTGATTTTGTAATTAATGAAGATAGGGTATTCTATTTCTGCAGTCAGATTTGTATACTGAATGATAAGGATTTGAGACTGTCGATTCTGAGGGAGGTGTATAGTAGCCCTTATGCTATGTATCTCGGCGGGAATAAATTGTACCGAGATTTACGAGAGTTGTAATGGTGGCCAGGTTTGAAGCATGAAGTTACTGACTTTGTTGCTCGCTGTTTGATTTGTCAGCAGGTGAAGGCTGAGCATCAGTTACATTCGGGTTTGCTGCAGCTGATTAAGATACCGATATGGAAATGGGAGTGAATAATGATGGACTTCGTTAGTGGGTTGCCTCTAACACCCACTAAGAAGGATTCTATCTGGGTCATCGTGGATTGATTGACCAAGTCTGCTCATTCACCCCAGTCAGGACAGATTTCTCCCTACAGAAATTGACTAAACTCTACGTCTCTGAAATAGTGAGGCCGCATAGGGTACCTATCTTGATCATCTCTGTTAGGGATCCTCTCTTCACGTTTTAGTTCTAGAAGAAGCTTCACGAGGCTCTAGGTTCTAGATTAGACTTCAGTACTGCTTTCCATCCTCAGATAGATGGTCAGTCGAAGAAGGTGATTCAAATATTGGAGGACATGTTAAGGAGTTGTGTTATCGATTTCCAAGGCAATTGGGAGGAGTACTTGCCATTAGCAGAGTTCGCTTACAATAATAGCTACTAGTCTAGTATACAGATAGCACCTTACGAGGCACTGTATGGTCGTAAGTGTTTCACTCCCTTATGGTGGACTAGTTGGGTGAGTGACGTATTCTAGGTCCGAAGTTGGTTCTAAGACTAAGGACAAGGTCCATTTGATTCGAGATCAACTGAAAGCGGCTTCTAATAGGCAGAAGTCCTATGATCTAAAGTGTCGAGAGATAGAGTATTCCATGGGAGACTTAGTTTTCCTTAAGGTCTCACCATGGAAGAAGATTGTGAGGTTCGGTTGCAAGGGCAAGCTAAGCCCTCGGTTTATTAGGTCGTACCGGAGTCTGAAACAAGTGGGGCCAGTTGCATATCAGTTGGAGCTACCTCTAAAGCTAGACTGCATTCATGATGTGTTCCACATCTCAATACTGAAGCGCTACCGCTTTGATCCCATGCACATCATCCCTGTTAAGGAAATTGAGGTTCAGTCAGATCTGACCTTCAAGGAGGAGCCGGTTTAGATTTTCGATTGCGACGTTAAGGTTTTGAGAAAGAAATCCATTCCTTTAGTAAAGGTGCTATGGTGGAATCATAGCACCGAAGAGGCTACGTGGGAGCCTGGGGATTTGATGCGCCAACAGTATCCTCATCTGTTCTAATCACTGAAATTTTGAGGACGAAATTTTCTTTTAGGGGGTAGAGTTGTAACGCCCCAAATTTTGTATTTTTTCTTCTGTAATTAATTGACACATAAGTGTGTATCTGCTTCAGTGGTTAAGTGTTTGGTTGTGTGTTAGAGGTCCTAAGTTCAAGCCATGACTTTGGAAAATTTTTGGAATTTTTCTAATTAAAGCCTTAACCTTGCCCAGTAGGCTTAAGTTTATTTATTGGTAGGGTCACAGCAAAATGGGCCTACTAGTCTGGTGGTTAAGTGGGATGTTGATATGCTGGTGGTCTTAGTTCAAATCCTTGCGCAAGCGTGGGAATTTTTTTTTGCTCGATTGACTAAAAGAGTTTCAGTTAAATAAGAAGTCTGAGAATGTATGTGTTAGTGGGTTAGTGGGAGAAAAATGGGGGATTGGAATGTTTGATTTTATTTTCAAAATTTTGTCCGTCTTCAAGAAATTCCAAATATTTCTTGACGTCAAAATTCTTCTCTTCTTCCCTTCGGGTTTTCTTTCTTTCTTTTTCGGTAAACTTTTTTTTAATATTTTAACTTGGGATTGTCAATCCTACGTTTCATTGTTGTTCTACGGCTTCCTGTTCTTTAGTCAGCTACAAATCGTGAAGGAGACTCGCCTCTCGTAGAATCTTAGTTAGGGGCGTTCAAGAAATTCAGGTTCTGGTGATCTCAGGTGTGTCATTGCGTCAAAACCAAAATAGGTTTTTACCTGAAAACACAGAAAACAAGAATCGGTGAAAGTCAAAAAATGAAACTGTCGACGCCAGACGGGCTTGTGGTCGCTCGTGTGGTAGGCCGTGTAGCAGTACACGAGCGTGTGATCGACGAGCCGAGCCGTGCACTCAAGACATGGGCGCATAACACTGTCATGTGATGACCGGTGAGGCCGTGTGCGACACACGAGCTCAACCTATTGGGCCGTGTAGGCCACATGGGTGAGCCATACGGGCGTGTGGGATTTTGGGCCAGGCCATGTGATCTACACAACCAAGGTCAATTTAGGCCGTGTGGACCCACACAGGCATGCCATATGAGCGTGTGAGCCCATTTTTCTGAAATGATCTGTAAGGTTGTACGGGTTGCCCTAGTCGACTGTGGACCTACTGTAGGGTCGGTAAGAGTTACTTAGACCCTTAAACAATTATTCTGACTATCTGATTTCTGTACTGAGCATGAACTGTGATATCTGAATTGGTATGATCTGATAGGATACATATAGCATGTCATATTTGTATGTTGCATTGCATTGGGGTTGGGTCGATGTTTTGGAGGAAGTATTTTGAAAGGCTCTTGAGCCTAATATCTGGCAGCTCAGCTACAATTATCTGATTATGTGCTGCATTTCGGTACAGCATGGTGTATAGGGATGGGTGGGTCAATTTTATCCCCACATGGTGTGTAGGGTTGGATGGAGTTGGTGTGTAGAGGCTGGTGGGTTGGACTCTATTTAATCAGTTCTGTTCTGCATACTATATCTAAGATGGACTAAGGCCCTAATATATATGTCTGATTCTACATCTGAGTGGGCTAAGGCCCAAACTGAATCTGCAGTGGGCTTAGGCCCAGTCTGTATTTGACTGTATTTTAATGTGTTTGTTTATGCATGTTTTCGGTGGGGATTACACACTGAGTTTGTGAAAACTCACCCTTTCTGGTTAATCTGTACAGGTAATCCCCAGACTTGATGGATCAGTGCAGCGAAGGACTCGACGATGGCCACACGTATTTAAACTACTTCTCTCTCATTTATGGATTTATTGATATTGGATAATGTTTGTGTAATTGAAATTTATAGACTGTTTGCTTATGCTTTGGAAGGACTTAAATGTTTTTACGGGTTTTAACTTCAAACTTAACAAAATAAAAATTTACCTATCAATCAGGGTTTTCCATAAAATGAACTAGTTTTGCTCAAAATAAACGATTGCTAAAGCTTCCGCAACGAAATTATGTTTTAAAACAATCAATTAATTTGGTAACTAATTTTGGAGATAACAAAAGTCAACACATGAAAATGGTTTTATCGCAACTACTCAGTTTTCAACATGCTATCACGTGACATCGCCAGATTCGACTATAACGTTCAGGCTGGATTTGGGGTGTTACAAATTACAAATTCTGAATTATAGTTAGAAATAAAATAAATTAAATTAGAACTTTCTCAGCTTAAAATGGAACAATAAGAAATGAAAAAAAATGCAAACCTTAAAACCTGATATCCCAGAAAATAGTTTGTCAGAAACTGAACCTGAACCTAAAGAAAAAACACAGGAATATATGATGGTTCTAACTGAAGTATCTACCCAAAGATATTTAATAAAAATAATTCTTGTCATAAATAATGAATTTCAATTAGAAACAATAGCCTTTTTTTGATATAAGAGCATACCAAAACTATATTAGAGAAGGAATAATTCCAACAAAATATTATGACAAAACATCATAATCTCTTAAAGCTGCAAATTGTAAAAAAACTAAAAATTGCTTACAAAATTCCCAATGCAAAAATATGCAACAAAGGTATAAAATATCAAACATGTTTTTAATGGTAAAAGATATTACCCAAGACGTCATATTAGGAACACCAATCATATCCTTACTCAAACCATATGAAGTAAGAAATAATTCTATCTCCACCAAAGTTTTAAACACTAAAGTAGAATTTCCTTCTGTAAAAAAACCAAAAATAAGAAATCTCAACCTATTAAAATCTTTATCCATCCATAATGGCCAAATCAATAATTTAATTAATCATAAATAGAAACAAATTTCTTTTCTAAAAGAAGAAATATATTTTAAAAAATTGACTGAACAATTAGAAAAAAGAGAAGTATAAAAAAGGATAAATCAAATCAAAGAAGAAACGGAATCAACAATTTTTTCTAACATTCCTAATGCTTTTTGGAATAGGAAAAAACATGAAGTAACATTACCATATGAAAATAACTTTGATATAAATACCCACAAAAGCAAGACCAATACAAATGAACAAAGAAATGGAAGAATTTTGTAAAAAAAAAATACAAGATCTTCTTAATAAAATTTTAATTAGGAAAAGTAGTTCTCCTCTGAGTTGTTCAGCATTTTATGTAATAAAAAAGCAAAACTTGAAAGAAGAACGCCAAGATTAGTAATTAATTACAAACCTCTCAATCAAGCCTTAAAATGGATTAGGTACTCAATACCAAATAAGAAAGATTTGTTACAAAAACTTTGTAATGCAAATATTTTCTAAAAATTTGACATGAAATCTGGATTTTGGCAAATCCAAATAAAAGAAGAAGAAAGATATAAAATGACATTTACTGTACCATTTGGACAATGTGAATGGAATGTAATGCCTTTTGGATTAAAAAATGCTCCATTTGAATTTCAAAGAATAATGAATGACATTTTTTTACCAATATTCTCAATTCACAATAGTATACATCAATGATGTATTAGTGTTTTCAAAAAATTTAGAAAAACACTTCAAACATTTATCCATCTTTATAAAAGTCCTAAAAAATAATGGTTTAGTAGTTTCAAAATCCAAGATAAGTTTGTTCCAAATCAAATCAAGGTTTTTAGGTCATTACATTACCTAAGGAACCATTACCTCAACTAGCAAATTCCCAGACCAAATCCTTGATAAAGTCAAATTACAAATATTCTTAGGAAGCCTCAACTATGCCATAGACTTTTATCCATGTCTTAGCAAATTATGTAAAACATTATATGATAAGCTCAAAAAGAATCCATAACCTTGGACAAATGACCACACCAATATTATCACCCAAATTAAAAAACAAATCACTAAGCTTCCTTATTTATATTTAGCTGATCCAAATGCCCCCAAGATTGTAGAAACAGACGCTTCTGAAATAGGATACGGTAGGATCCTAAAACAAGTTAAAGGGGGAAAGAGAAAATAGTCTAGTTTACTTCTAGACACTGAATCCAACTCAGTAAAATTATAATACTATTAAAAAAATTTATCAATTGTTTTATGCATTAAAAAATTCCAAAGTGATTTATTAAATCAAAAATTTCTTTTACGAATTGATTGCAAATCAACAGAAGAAGTTTTACAAAAAGATGTTCAAAATATTGCTTCAAAACTGATTTTTGCAAAATGGCAGGCAATTTTAAGCATATTTGATTTTGATAATGAATACATCAAAGGAGAAACTAATTCTTTGCATGATTTTTTCAAGAGAGAGTTTCTTCAAAAATGCCATCCAAACTCCGAGAAAAAGGAAAAGGAAAGATAGGAGAGTCATCCAAAACCCAAATTTCCTCAAAACCAATTATGTCATGGTATGAAATTTGCCATGAAGAGGAAAATGAGAGATCACCATCCTCATCAAAATCCTCCAAAAATACAATCGTTCAAGATGCATAAGATCCAAATAAAATTGGTTCTCAAATCAAAAAATGGATTTAGTCCCTTTTTCAATCTCCCGAAGCGGCATTCACCTTTTATCAAATGAAAGAGGAAACTCTTCTCAAGCAAATTATTGGTGAAGCAGCAAAGATTTTAAAAAACAAAGAGATTGTTTTACACAAACCAAAATCTCTCAAAAATATTTTAAAAGAGACATCTCTCTAAGATGTTTTTCCTAAAGAACTAGTAGTGTCTTCACAGGCTGCTACACAAAAATCATCACAATATTTTTCAAACAAATATTTTGAAAAAATTCTTGTTATGAAGGGAGAATTTTCAAAAAAACCTCCACATATACTTGCAAAAGAACTTTTCAATGGATGGCATTTCAAGCCATCGAATTCTCAAAAACCCCAACAGTATTATGAAAACATATTTGTTCAAACTGGATCAGTACTGTTCAAACACTACACAGACCCAAAAGATCCAAATTTTATTACTCATTTAACAGCTCAAATATTAAAAATTCTTCGACCAAGGGATTGGAGAGAAAACCCAAATTCTCCAAAGAAATTTCAGTCAAATTTACCACCAAAATTGGCCACCACCCATATTTCACATATTGGGATTACCAAATGGCATGGTACAACTCCTTCTTAATGAAAAAACTACACATGAGACATTCTTGGCTCATATATTTCAAATATAGCAGCCAATTCAAATTCCCAAACTGGTTCCAAGAATGGTGGAATTAGTATGGACCATCATCCTTCAAGATCCTACCAGAAAAAAATTCAAAATTTATGGCCCAAATTCTTTGAAAAATTTGAACCTGAACCAGACCAAAAACACATTTACAGAACAATCCATTTTTTTCTCTAAATTGTGCATTTCTTGGATTTTTTCTTGGAATTATTCATATGAGCAAGATCAATGTACTGGAATTCCATTACTAGTTCGAAACTAAAAAACTAAATGCTGGGACAAGTTTAATGATGAAATATATGATTCAAAATATTTAGATAATTTTTTCAACAAGAATCCGAGATTATGTAAGTCCATAGCCTCGGATTAAACCACAACAAAATTCCTTCAAGCAAATCGCCAGCTAGTACGATGTTAGCTCAAGCTAAGACCAAGAAGGAATACAAAAAACTCATTGCTGAAATGCTCAGCTCAATGGATTCCGAATCTGAAGATGAGAAATCTTTAGCATCTTCAATTAAAACAGTGGATCTTGCAGATGATACCACCTTAGTAACCATTACCAGAACTAAGAAAAAATGATGCAAAAGAAAGTAATGAAAGAAAAGGAACAAGAAATATTCTCTGGCGTAAACAGTAAATATTCCCTGGCAAGAACAGTAAGATTCTCTCTGCAAAAAAAGACAAGTGGATAGGAAATATTCTCTGGTGTAAACAATAAATATTCCCTCGCAAGAACAGTAAGATTCTCTGGTGCATGAATAGTTAATATTCTCTGTAGTTTGTATTTTTTGTAACCAGAGAATATATTCTCTTAAAAGTTTCAATTATGTAATCAAAGTTTCAATTATGTAATGATGTAAGGGATTGAATTTCCCGATTCAAATGATGTAAAGAGAATAGCCTTCTATAAAAGGCTATCAAATTTAGAATGAAGGGGACGACTAGAAATAACCATTTCAGAGATCAAAACTTGTTTCTCCAAAATTTTAAGTTTTCAAAAATTAAGTTTTAAATTATTTTTCTTTCAAGATTTAATCAAATTTTAATTTCAACTTTCAAATTACAATTTCGATTATCACATTTCAAATTTACGAATTCGTTTTCCAAAAATGAAGACCCGAAAATATACTTTCCGATACCCGTGACTATCGGGTCGTTACATTTCTCTCTCTTAATAAATTTCGTCCTTGAAATTTACCTGAAAAGAGGTGGGGGTATTGCAATCTCATTGTTTCTTCCGGTTCCCATGTTGCTTCCTCTATGCTATGATTTTGCCACAGTACTTTTACTAACAGTACTCGTTTATTACGCAATTCTTTTACCTCTTGAGCTAATATCTCTACTGGTTCTTCTTCATATGACAAATCAAGTCAGATTTCAATATCCTCTGTCGAAATAACATGAGACGGGTCTAATCAGTACCTTCAGAGCATTGATACATAAAATACATCATAAATTTTCTGTAATTCTGGAGGCAATGCTAAACGATAAGCAATTGACCCGACTCTTTCCAAAATCTCATACGGCCGAATAAAACGAGGACTCAATTTTCCTTTTCGACCAAATCTCAAAATTTTCTTCCAAGGTGAAACTTGAAGAAATACCTTATCACCAACAGAATACTCAATATCCCGACATTTCAAATCTACATATGATTTCTATCTGTCGAAAGCTGCCTTCAATCTACCTCGAATATTCTTAACAATATCCTCTGTTTCTTGAATCAACTCTAGCCCAATCAATTTTCTTTCATTCAATTCCATCCAACAAATAGGTGATCGACATCTCCGACCATATAAAGCTTCATATGGAGCCATTTGAATACTTGATTGGAAACTATTATTATATACAAATTTGGCCAATGGTAAATAACATTCCCAACCTGATTCAAAATCAATGACACAATAAAAAAAATTTCAAAAGCTTTATCCAACGACGTTGTTTTAAATTCAATTCCTTTTGAGATAGAAGATATTTGAGACTCTTATGATCGGTATAAATATAACACTTTTCACTATACAGATAGTGCATCCAAATCTTTAGAGCAAAAACCACAACAACTAGTTCTAAATCGTGTGTCGGCTAATTGCGTTCGAGATGCATAAGCAATCACTTCTCGTCGTTCATCAAAACACAACTAAGACCACTCCAGGAGCTTCACTATACACGACAAAATTCTTTCCACAAAAATCGAAAACCTTTAGTAGATTACCTTTGGAGTTATTCTTATAATCCTATATTTCCTTTTTACTCAATTGGTCTCTTATTTTTTTATTTCCACTTAATTAGAAGTCTTTTCTTCATTTAGTTTTCCTAGAATCATCTTTGTAATTCTATAGTTCCTTTCTGCACATATTTACCTAGCTTATCATTTATATTCATTCTCTATCCTTTCTTTTCATTTCTTTTTATTATTATTCTTATCACAACTATCTCATACAAATCACGACACTATTCTTTTTAACATTTTTTAAGCTCTACTTTGTTATACTTTTATATTCTCATTTTCATTTCTTTTCTTTTCTTTCTCTTTTCGAGGCAAACAATGATTATTCCAGTTATGAATCAGAGTTATTACTCTTAATCCAACCTCTTAGAAATCTATTCGCTTGGCCGCTGTCAACAATCTCCTTGAGGCAACTGTTCTTTCTTAAGTTTGCCTCTTTTATTACACAATTTACAACTTTGCTACTTTTTCTTTTCACACTTTAGATCGTTCTTTATTCACCAATTCTTAAAATCATTTTGCTACCTTTTTATATTCTCTAAAGTACTTACACTATTTTTCATTGTCAATTCTATTCTTATCTTTTATAATCTATTTTGAATTTTTTTATATTCAATTTATCCTCTTATTAATGCCCATTACAGACTATTTCTTGGTTTTCTTAACAATTCTGAACAATCCTTTATTCCATGTCTTTTAGAGCCATACTTAAAAGCATCTTTCAAAAAATATCCAATATTCACCTAAATGAGATTTTATTTTTTGCATTCATCACAAGGTCGAATAACTCTTTTCCTTAAACCTTTAATACTTGCCTTGGAGATAACCTGAGACCCTATTTTATCTTGCTCTTCATATTCATATACAAGTACAAATTCTCAAGCTTCTTTACCTTTCTTAGTTGATCGTGATAGAATTGAACTTGTCATCACTATTTTACCTAATTCTTTTCTCTTTTCTTCTTTTCGTACTTTTTCAAGAAAATCTCCAATTATCTTCTCACTAAAATTTATATCTTAAAAATATGCCATTGATAATTTTTCACATTTTTTTAACAAAAATACTATGCTTCTTAGCTATAACTTATCTCTATCAATACATTATAATATTTTACACCATTAATCTCTTAGACTTATTATATTCTTTTCATTCAAAAACCTCTATTTTCTCTTATTCTTTTATTAATATTGATTATTTACTTAACTAAGGTCTTTATTTCTTTCTATACTTCTTTCTTTAAAAAAATTCATTTTCTAATCTTAATAATTGGAAAATATTACTATTCTACTTCTCATATTTCTATTATCTCTTCTATTTCCAAAAGACTAACCTTATATTAATATACCAAACTTTTAATTTAAAAGCTCTGACTTTATAAGTTCTCATTCTATACATGTACAACTATATATACATATACACTCATTTTCCTTCACATTCACTAGTCCCTAACTTTTACTTTTAACCACTTCAATCCATTTCTGCATCTTCTTCCATCTCTGATTCTATATCTTGCCCTAGAAAATTCTCTATATGAAAGTTCTCTTCAAATTCATCTTCTACGATCCAATTTGGAAATTCCTTAGGATCTTCTTCCTCTTCCATCTTTATAACGGGTATTAAATCTATAAATTCTCTTGGTAATTTTCTAACAACTAATTTTTCCATCCATGGCATGTTAAAGACATTTTGCTTCCCAGTCAACTTTCGTGAGCCTACACTTTGTCTCGCTATTTTCCTTGCTCCATCAGAGATTATAAACTTCACGTAGTATATAACTATATTCCAATAAGTTTTTGGTGCCAATATCTTCCAAAGTTGATCTAAAATCATTTGATGCTCTTGTTCTATTAATGTTCCTCTAAGGGTCAAGTATTGCACTTTATTCTTTCTAATCAGTTCATGACCCTTCTATAACACTTCTTGCATCTTTCGATTTATACTAATAAGGTGTTGAATAATGTCTTCTTCTGGTTCCATTCTATAACCTTGCACTTCTCTCATCATCCTATCAACTTTCTCCTTCTATGCTCCATCAGAGATTTATTGCCATTTCTTCCAATATCTATGACAGAAAATAAGTTTTTATCAAATTTCAGTATTTATCTATTTCCCTCTTGAGTCATTACTAACTAATTCATAATCATTTCCTTATCAGTAAAAATTCATATTTTCAAACTTATCAATACTTTTAATATTGATATCACATCTCATCACATCAATATATCCTATATGGCATGTACTTCTAGACTCGTTCTTTGCCAAGAAATCAGAAAACCTAAGCTCAGATACCACTAAATGTAACACCCCTATATCTGGTTCGACCCAAGAAACCTGATATAGGAATATTACATTGGTGCAAAAGCTATTTTGGCTAATCACTAATATATTTGAACATTAAAAAAAATATAATTTATATGTTAGTCCCTACTACTTGGAACATACTTGATCTTCCTAAGTACATGCCATTCTATTCAAAATTTGAAACATACCCTCTTGGCACTTAGGGATGTGATGAGATGAATGCTTACAACTTGAATTACAACTCTTCAAAATCATTGTACCTAAACTGCGCACGAAAAATAAAATCGTACACTGAGTAAAAACTCAGTGGTATTTCTATAATCTAAATATTTAAAAACAATATAATATATATAATAGGCACAATAAAATTTATAAGGACATATTATTGTCTAGTATCATATCATAACTATCATTTTTCATTTATTAAACAATATCCTAATTCACACAATTGCTATATAAATGATTATTCACATGTCAACCATATTTATTCGTACAATGGCATCAATCATGCAGTACTCAATTCATAAGTACATCATTTCATACCATACTCAATTCATGAGTATATAACTCATATATTCCATGTATTGTCAACATATTTCACATTCTATTTTCAATTCACTGTATCACTTCCATTTCTCATATCATTTCATTCCAATATCAATTGTAAGACTTTATTATTCATTTACCCCTATTAATAAGACTTGGACTTGAACGGATACATGGATCCAACCAAAACACACCAGTATGACATCCAGTGCCTCATCGGATAATTCGAAGTAATAGATTGACACCCAATGTCTCATCGGCCATGCCGAAGTAAGTTGGTACCCAGTATCTCATCGAATTTATCCAAAAAAATAGTTTGACACCTAGTGTCTGTCAACTTGTGGTTGAAGTATCCCTGAACTCTCCCAATCTTGTGACATGCCGACTATATTTGACTCAACCCGATACAATTAATAGGGTTTCCGATTCACTTTTCAGACACAACCAATATTCAGTATTCCATTGTCACAAAATTCACATTTCAATACCAAGCAATAATTTCATCAATCACAAATTCATATAATTTCAATTCAATATCAAGATAATAATAAACAACACTCACCTTAATTCCACTTGCCATACATATTAAATAATAAATACAATAATTAATAACTAGCTACGGATTATAAAAATACAAACCGTAATTCTCGAGCAACTCCTCGTTAATCTTGTCTTTTCCTTTCTTTGTTGAGGTCTCCGGCACAACGTTAGTTACAGAAATTAAAATAATTTAAAATCATTAATACACACAATTCACGTTGAATATTTAAATTTCTATTCAACTTTTTCTCACATTTCAATTTAATCCTTAATCAAAATTAACTTTCTTTTATTTAAAATTAATTTCATATTTTCATTCAACTCCCACTTTAGATTAATTTCAACCTTGAAATTTCACCATAAACCCTCATTTCAAAATTCTTTCATTTTAGTCCCTATTACTCAAAACTTATGATTTATTTTACAATTCAATTCCTTTTTCACTTCTAACTTGAAATTCTATCAATTTAACTCCTAACACTTCAATTTATTCAACTTGAACAACTTCTAAAAATTCACTAACTTCTAAATTTTCAATATAAATCAAGTAGTGTTTTGTTCTAGTATTCTAAAAACATAAAAATTTTAAGAAAATGGACTAAATTGACTTAGCACTTTGAGTTTGAAGCTTAAAACTCTAAATTTTCTCCTTTCTTTCTCTTTCTTTCTTTCTCTTCTTTCTCTTCTTTCTTTCCCCTGTTTCGTTCCCCAATTCTGTTATTTCTTTTTCTTTTTCTTTTATGTTTTGTTTTTATTATTATTATATTATAAAATAATATATATTTTACTTATACAATAAGAAATACATGTATTATTATTATTATATAATATGATTATTATTTTTACACATGTATTGTAACGGCCTGATGTTCTTATTTTTATTATTGTAAGTATTTAACACAAATATCTATCTACTTCAGTGGTTAAGTATTTTGGGTGTGTGTGGGAGGTCTCCTGTTCAGGTCTTACTTTTAGCAATTTTTGTTATTTTTGGATCTGAGCCTTATCTCTGTTCAGTGGGCTTATTTTTAATCGTCTGTAAAACCATATTAGAATGAGTGTAACACCCCGTACCCGAGACCGTTGCCGGAGTCAGACACGAGGGGTTCACAGACTAAATTCGCTTACTATCGCAGTCCATTTTAAATTTTTCCAGACAGTTGGCTAACTGTGTCGCTGTCACCTTAAAAATAATATCTTGAGTTTCACAACTCGAAAATCAGTTTCGTGATTTTTCCCTGAAACTAGACTCCTATTTCCATCTACATATTTTTTTCTAGAATTTTTCGTTGGGCCAATTAGTACAGTTTATTAGTTAAAGTTTCCCCTGTTACAGGGTGCGACTACACTGACCTTCATGCATTACATTTCGGATATCTCCCTTTACAGGGCTTCAATACTGATGCCGTTTGTTTCTTTAGAAACTAGACTCAGAGAGGAATCTATACATATATGGCATGACTCCTAATTATCTCTGGTTAATTTATAATGAATTTCCAAAGTCGGAACAGGGAATCCAGAAACCGTTCTGGCCCTGTCTCACGAAAACCTAATTATCTCTTAACATACCACTCATATGACCGTTTCTTTTCTTCCATATGAAAGTGGATTCATCAAGGTTCATTTAAATAATTTATTCACTATTTAATTCTATTCCTACTATTTTTAGTGATTTTCCAAATATACATCACTGCTGCTGTCAGCATCTGCCTTTAAGGTAGACTTTACCTATTTCATAGTTTCCATGATTCAACTAGCCCTTTTAGCATAAATAGCACAAATTATGATAGTGATTGACCATTCCCATGGCCAATCCTTGTTAAGCATATCCACACCTCTCAATAACCATATCCATACTAAATGATTATAACATTATGCTCAAACATATATAAGCCATTTTCACATGGCTATCCAAAATTCTACAAATCCAAAGGGTCCATGACCCACTACAAAAGGGTAGTCCTATACATGCCATTTTCAGAGTTCAACCAAAAGTGTACCAAAAGGGCTTTGATAGTGTGGGCGACTTCGACTTCAATAATCCCGAGTCCGATAACTGACGAACCAAAATCTATAAAACAGAGATTCAAAGAACGGAGTAAGCATTTAATGCTTAGTAAGTTTTAAGCAAGACAAAGTGTTCTCAATCACTATTATTGGTCATTCATTTCAACTGTTCGATGAAGTTAATCTAGAGCTTCATCTCGATCTATAATATCATTAAACGCAACACTTGGCTGCCACATATATACTTTCGAATAATAATGACCTAGATGGTCAAATATTTCCAAAGCACATTCTCACATTTGGAGTTATAATATTAATCACATTTACCTACCTCTTTGATACTGATAATTCACCTCGAAATCACTCCACCGATGCGTAAGTAATACGTACCTGAACATCTTGAATACATAATACTTATTTGATGGTAACTTAATGCAGATACTCAATATCAAAGTCTTACTTGAATCCTAGCATTTAGCCGTCGGGTCTTTAAAGCTCGGATATAGTACGAGCACGAAGCCTACGGACATTAATCAGGATAATACTCTCGCATAAAGCCTGCGGGGTTTTAACCCGGATATAGTACTGACACAATTGCCCTTCGGAACTTATCACATTTATACACTTTCACATCCATCACGTTGGCCACTCGGCCCTGTCACATATATACACTTTCACATTCATCACATCGGCCATTAGGCCTCATCACATATATACACTTTCACATTCATCACATCGGCTATTAGGCCTTATCACATATATACACTTTCACATTCATCACATCGGCCATTAGGCCTTATCACATATATATACACTTTCACATTCATCACATCGGCCATTAGGCCTTATCACATATATATACACTTTCACATTCATCACATCGGCCATTAGGCCTTATCACATATATACACTTTCACATTCATCACATCGGCCATTAGGCCTTATCACATATATATACACTTTCACATTCATCACATCGGTCATTCGGCCTTATCACATATATATACATTCACATCACAATTATCCAAATATACTTCACATATCACATATACTATCATGTATACACTTTGTCTTGGCCGAATCTACATTAATCATTTCCCAATGAATAATTCAATTTCACGCCATACTATCATTTCATATTCGAATACTCATAAACTTACAATTTCACAAATTTTAATATCAAAGATCCATCTAACACTCATTTATCGTTTTACAATATCACGATTTAGAATTCACGTATGGGTTTAATCAATAGCTTATGAGTAACTAAAACAAGTTTTATCCATGTTTACAACAAAATCACATATTCACTACGAGCTGTTTTCCTGAGCAGTAGTCACTAAATTATTTATAACTGGAGCTACAAAACTCCAAATCACTTGCCGTTAATTTTCCCTGAATATAGACTCGTATATATTCCATCCATAAAATTTTCAGAATTTTAGGTTTTGCCAATCAATACCAGATTTTTCTTAAAGTTTCCCCTGTTTCACTGTTTGACTAATCTGACCACTCTTCACTACCAATCAAATTTCTCATTTTACAGAATTTAAAATTTGTTGTATTTGATTTCATTTGAAACTAGACTCATTAAGGAGCCTAAGCATATAAATTTTATCTTATAACCATTTTTGTACAATTTATAATGATTTTCTAAAAACAGAACAGGGGATTTCGGAGTCATTCTGACACCTTCTCACACAACTTTAAACATCTCTTTATAGAAAATTTGTTTGCTCACAAGGTCTCTTTTATAAGAAACTAGACTAATTAAGCCTTGATTAAATATTTTATTCAGCCTATAATTCCACACCAACAATTTATAGTGATTTTCTAAAATCACGTTACTGCTGCTGTCCAAAGCAAATTATTACAATTTGCTCTTAACTTTCCAAGTCCAAACACATATGAACTTACCATTTGAGTTTAAGACATATCATGGCCACATCATATCTTATTAAATCAACTCATTATGTCCTATTATGATTGAATTTACTCAACGTTTAATCACTTAAAACTTACCTCGGAAGTGGTCGACGACTAGATATCCATGGCTATTTGTTTACTTTCTCTTTTCCCCCATCCGACTTTGATCCTCTTTGCTCTTAAGCTTAAGTAAAACAATAGATTTGCTTAAGTACTTAACCAATATTATTCACTTAACTATCACATTGGGCAATCACATATCATTTAATCTATATCTAAAACAATAGATTTCAATATGTATCATATTCGATAAAACATACCATGACTCGATTTCATGCTTATTTAATTTAGCTAATTTCATAGCCGATTAATCACCTTACCCCAACATTACTCAATGCCGAATATTAACCCAACATCACAAGCATAATCACCATGAAACTTACCTTGATACACATTTTATCCCATTGCCGAATACATATATATATCACCAAACAAATTTTTATTCACATCTTTATAATTGATCATAACCGGACATTATAAACAAATCAACTAGTTTAGCATTCAAATTCTTCTAATCATTCCTCAATCACTTACTCAATGAACAATAATCCAAGCACATCAAAGCATAGTCGAATGTATCATTCTTCTTAAATTCATATTCGAACACTCAATTAAATACTTACAATTTAGCACTAATTTGGCATTTCAACATAGCCAATTGTCATTAAGCAATTAAGCCACAAATATTCAATTTTACCAAGCTCAACTCATCTATAATCAACCCTCAATACACCTAAGCATCAAAAACAACATCAAAGAAATACAAACATCCATGACCAAATGTCATCTTCATAAATTTACAAAAACATTTGCCATGAGTTAGCTTCTATACTTGATGACCACTCCAAATATACAAAGACTTTCAATGAAAGAGCATTAACATACCTCTTCCTAAACATCAACCAACCCATCATGAAGCAAGAAAATCCTCTTCTTCTTCCTTCCTCAAGTCACGGCAATAGGGGGAGCAAGGATGAGACAACTTTGTTTTCATCACCCCTCCCTTTTTATTACTTTATTACTAACCTTTTATTTTATTATTTCTAACATAAATCACTAACACAAAAATGTTTATAATAGGCTTTAACCCATAGCATGGCCGGCCACTACTTGTCATAGGTGGAAATTTGACATGCAAGCCCATTATTTTCATAACATGCACTAATAGGTCCTTATAGATTAACCTATCACCTTTTAAAAGTGCCACACATAAGTCCTATTAATTAAATTCACATGCAATCGACTAAATCGAAGCTCAAAACTTTCACACATTCATATTCACATATTTTAGACAATAAATATCATATTCAAATAATTTGGTAACTCGGTTTAGCGGTCCCGAAACCGCTTTCCGACTAGGGTCATTTTAGGGCTGTCACAATGAGCCTGCTGGTTGGAGTGGTAAGGGAGTTAGTGTGTTGGAGGTCTTGTGTTCGAATCTCTACGTGAGCGTTAATGCCAATCTTCTTGCTCGGTTTCTTGATAGAGTCTTGATGGAGTTGGATTCTGAGAAGTTGGATGTTAAGGGGTCAGTGGGGAGTAAAATAGGGGATTATATTATCTTTTATTTTAATGTTAATTTTCTTTCTCTCTCTTCCAGAAGAAAATTCCCCAAATTTTCTGACGTTAATTTTTTTTCTTTCTGACGTTTTTCTACCCTCCTTTGTTGTCACTTTCAATTTTTGATTTTTTCTGCTTGTTAATGCCTTTTTTGGATCAATTGTTGCTTTTATGTTTTGGATTATTCAATCGGGTTGGTAAGGTAGTTTTGGTTTTTGTTAAGGTTAGTTTTGAGTTTTGTTCTTTGTGTGGATAATTGATATTGAGGGTAATCGTTGAAATCTGTGGCTCAGGAGAAGGTGGTGAAGCATCGTTATTCACTTTAGTGGCTTGATCAGGTTGTGCTCGTTTTATTATTCTTGGTAAGTGGTAATTCGGTTTCTATAAATTGGGGCTAATCGCGTTAGGCTGGTATTAGGGTACTAAGAGCTGTTGGTTACTCTATTTATAGGTTTTGGATGGCTCGGGAAAGGTTTCATGTCGAATTATTACCAGATATGTACCCAAAATATAGAATCGAGGTTTCAACAAAAGCTAAAAATGGCTGCTGTTGACGCCACACGGGAGCGTGGTTGCTCGTGTGGTAGGCCATGTGTGATGACACAGTCGTGTGATCGACGAAGGCATGGCTGTGCACAAGACACGATCGTGTAGTGGCTCGAGTGTGGCCGTGTGAACCACACAGGCAAGGCCAAGTTGGGTGTGTGGGCCAGATGGGTGTGTGGATTATTAGGCTAGGTCGTGTGGACCACACAGGCATGTGGGCCCATTATATTGAAATTCTCCGTAGGATCGCACGGGTCTTCCTAATCTATTGTGGACCTACCATAGGGTCGGTAAAAGATTACTAAACCCTAAAACTATGTCTTCTGTTAGACTGAAGTACTGTTCTGAGCATGTCTACGCCATGTATATCTGCTATCTGTTTATAGAAGCATGTACTATTTTTTAATTCTATATGTATGTTTTGTATTTGTTCTGGAGTGGGACATGTATATGTGGAGCAAGTATTCTGATCGACGTTAAATGTAACACCCCTAACCCATATCCGTTGCTGGACTAGAGTTAAAAGCGTTACCGGACAAATCAAAATATTTTACAAATAATACATAGACATCATTCACGATCCTAGTCAAACATTATTATAGAGTCCCTTATATAGGTCATCAAAACCTTAAGCATGTATTAGAAAGGGGTCGGGACTAAACCGAGCTCATACAAAATTTTTCTAAACATAAACATTTTTTTTCAAAGTTGTACAGGTCACACACCCATGTGAACAAGCCGTGTGCCTTACACGGCATTAGACACACCCGTGTGTCTAGGCCGTGTCAAAACAGGGCATACATATTGACTTGTACACACAGCCATAAGACACGCCCGTATGCCTTGGCCGTGGTCGAAACTGCCTTGTTCACACGGCTAGCCATATGCCCGTGTCCCTTGGCTGTGCTCAAGACTAACTTAAAATCGAAGGGTACCCCAGGGGACACAGGGCTGAGACACACGTCTGTGTCTCTGCCCGTGTGCACAAAAATAGGCCATTTGAAAAGCCAATTTGCCACCCAATTTGGGCCAAACCTACAAGCATCAAACCAAACACATTTGCACTATAATTTCAGCCAATTTCCATTCCCAAACTTACATCATTCATGCCATATTATAATCAACCAAATTCAATTCTCAATTTACCAACCAAATCATGCCAATTTTATACTAAAATCATACCAAAACATATGTTTCAATACTTCAAATTTACATCATTCAATCTCATAACCAAAACTTACCACTTTATCAAATAAACATATACCAATACTTATGAAAATGACTAATTTCTATAGCCATTCAAAACACATCATATTAATCATATTGCATCACATATTTCATACCAAGATCTCATTCATATACACAACCATAACCAAGCCAAATCACATGGCTAGATATATACATCAGAAGACATATTCACATACTTCTAGCCTCTACATGCCATATTTCAATATTTACACTTTCAAAAGGTACCAAAATAAAGTCGATAGTGTGGTGATGATCCTCGCTGGTCCTCGAGCTTTCGGTAGCTTCGATATCTAAAAAAAAATAATGCAAACACACACAAAGTAAGCTTTCAAAAGCTTAGTAAGCCATATACAAATAAACTTATCATTCAAAACATGAAAGTATCATCACATTAATCATACTCTATGGCCAAATACTATCTCAAAACACATAGCTCATATACATATCACATATTTACAACTCATTTACATATATAACATATTTTCTCATACTTACAACTCATATCATCACTTGTACATATACTTACCTTTTATTCTCAAATATAATATACATTTTGATCGTACTTGAATCGTATACACATCTCATATAATCATTCATTTCTTAGAATGCCCGTTGAACTGTTTGGAATCATAAGGATATGCGGATAGCTCGAAAAGCTCGTACAATGCCAATGTCCCAGACATGGTCTTACATGTAAACAAATATCGATGACACTGTCCCAGACAAGGTCTTACACGAAATCAAATACGATGCTGATGTCCCAGACATGGTCTTACATGTAAATCATAAGTCGATGCCAACGTCCCAGACGTGGTCTTACACGGTCACACATATCGGATCCTATGTCATGACATATGTATCCTGACTATTCCTATAGTTTGTACGAGACTTTTCGGACGTCAGAACTTTGTCTATACTTTCTCGGATGTCTCATATTCAATTCAATAGGCCATTCATCTTTTTTCAATAGCATTTAAACATAAATAAACCATTACAAACACATTTATTTGTATATAGACTTACCTCGTACGGATTCGGATAGACGGAATTGGCTACTCAACGACTTTCGACTTTCCCCGATCTAATTCTGTTTTCTTTAGTTCTTGATCTATATGAATTCAAATTTAACTCCTTTATTCACCCAATCATTCAAATCAATCCACAAACACACATTTAGGGAAATTTACAAATTAACCCTCATATTTTCACATTTTGACACTTTAGTCCTTAATTCCCAAAATCACAAAATGCATGAAATTTCTTTGTACACATGCCTAGTCGAATTCTCATAGTGTTTATACAAGTCCATATATTTCATTTATTTCACATTTTAGTCCCTTAAAATCTCATTTTTACAATTTATCTCAAATTACTCAAATTTATCAAAAATTCAAAGACAAAACATGTTAACCCAATACATATCTTTCATTTACTATCATCAAACTTCATAAAACTCATAATTTCATCAATAGCTTAACTCAAAATCATCAAAAATTTCCAAAATTTAGACATGGGCTTGATAGTACACTAAGCAACGATCACAAAAACGTAAAAATTATCAAAAATCGAACAAAACTCATACCTTAATTGAGCAATGTGATTGCCGAATGCTTGAACACTAGAAGTGGTGTTCTTAATCTCTTATTTTCAGTGGAAATAACTTAGAAAAGATGAGCATGTGGCTTATTTTTACTATATTCATATTTATTTGATTAATTACTACTTTAACCTTACTAAATTATTAACATATGACATATAAACCATGGATATAAATGTCCACTAACCTTTACAATGGTTAACTATTAACATAATGACCTTTTTTTAGAAAGCCACAAAAATTAAGCACTTAATCAAATAGAATGCCACTTTTACCTTTTCTACGATTAGGTCCTTTTATCAAATTGAGCACACAAACGATTAAATTTTCACACGAAATTTTCACACATACAGATTTACATATCATAAGCACGAAATAATACTAAAATATTTTTGTGACTCGAATTTGTGGTCTCGAAATCACCATTCTGACTAAGGTCTAAACCAAACTGTTACAATTCTCCCCCTTAGGGATTTTCATCCCCGAAAATCTTACCATAGAACAGATTTGGATATTATTGTCTCATAGCATTTTCAGGCTCCCACGTAGCCTCTTTCACACCATGTCGATGCCACAATACTTTTACTAATAGAATTTTCTTATTTCGCAGTTCTTTAACCTCATGAGCTAAGATACGGATCGGTTCTTCTTCATAGGTCATATCAGACTGAATATCTATCTCTGACAGAGGAATCACATGTGATGTATCAGATCTATACCATCGAAGCATCGATACATGGAATACATTATGAATCCTTTCTAGCTCAGGTGGCAAAAAAAATCTATAAGCAATAGGTCCAATACGCTCAATAATCTCATATGGCCCAATAAAGCTCGGACTCAATTAAGCTTTTCTACCGAATCAGAGTACTTTCTTCCACAGAGATACTTTCAAAAACACTTTGTCACCTATCTCAAATTCAATATCCTTTCATTTCAAATCTGTATATGATTTCTGACAATCAGATGCTGTTTTCAGATTATCTTAGATTGTTTTTACTTTTTTCTGTTCAGTCTCTTTTATCAAGTCAATCCTGTGAATCTTATTCTCGCTGAGTTCGGTCCAATACAAAGGTGTACGACACTTGCGACCATATAAGGCTTCGTATGGTGCCATTTTAATGCTTGATTGAAAACTATTATTGTAGGCGAATTCAATCAAAGGCAAATATTGTTCCCATGAACCTTCAAACTCAAGAATACAACATCTCAACATATCCTCGAGTATCTGAATAATCCACTCAGATTGACCATTCGTTTGCGGGTGGAAAGTAGTACTGAAGTGCAATTTTGTACCCAGAGCATCTTGCAATTTCTTTCAAAATCGCGATGTGGATCTCGGATCTCTGTCTGACACAATAGATAATGGCACATCATGCAATCTCACAATAATGGAAATGTATAACTCAGCTAACTTATCAAGTGAGTAATTGGATCATGCCAGAATAAAATGGGCTGATTTTGTCAATCGATCAACTATAACTGAGATTGCATCTTTCTTTCTTGGAGATAGGGGAAAACTCGGAACAAATTCCATTGTCACTCTATCCTATTTCTATTTCAGAACCATAATCGGCTGTAATAAACCAGATGGCCCTTGACGTTCAGCTTTAACTTGTTGACAGATTAAACATTTAGAAACAAAGTCAAAGATATCTCTTTTCATTCCAGACCACCAGTAATGTTGTTTCGGATCATTATACACTTTCGTACTACCTGGATGAACAAATAAACGACTGTTCTAAGCTTCACTCAAAATCATCTGAATCAACTATGGATTTCTTGGAACAAAAATCTGATCTCGAAATCTCAAACAATAATCTTTATCAACTATGAATTCTGAATTAGAATCTAAATTACACTGAGCTTATTTTGCTATTACCTCATTATCAACCTTCTGAGCATCAATAATCTATTGTAAAAACAACGATCTCGCTTTCAATTCGGTTAAAATCGAACCATCACCAAACATACACAATTGAGCATTCATAGCACGTAATGCAAACAATGATTTTTGACTCAAAGCATCAGCAACAACTTTAGCCTTTCCTGAATGATAATCAATAACAAGCTCGTAGTCTTTCAGTAACTCTAGCCATCTTCTCTGTCCCAGATTCAAATCTTTCTGAGTCATTAGATATTTCAAACTTTTGTGATCAGAATATACGTGACATTTCTCACCAAACAAATAATGGCGCCAAATCTTCAAAGCAAATACAATCGCAGCTAACTCAAGGTCATGTGTTGGATAATTCTTTTCATGCGGCTTTAGTTGTCTCGAGGCATAGGCTATAACTTTGCCTTCTTGCATCAAAGATACGGGTTGCACTATTACTAGAGATACTATCAATAGAGCTTTCAACTGATCAAAACTTTTCTGACACTTTTTAGACCATTCAAATTTCACATCTTTCTGAAGCAATTTCATCAACAGAGTCACGATCATTGAAAAACCTTTTACGAACCGTCTATAATAACCGGCAAGTCCTAGAAAACTACAGACTTTAGAGACATTTCTCGGAGGCTTCCAATCCAGAATAGCCGAAACTTTGCTCAGATCGACTCAGATACCTGATACTGATACAATATGGCCTAGGAAATTGACCTTTCGTAACCAAAATTCACATTTGCTAAACTACACATACAATTACTTATCACGCAAAGTCTGTAGCACTATTCTCAGATGCTCAGTATGCTCGGATTCGTCATGTGAATAAATCAATATGTCATCAATGAATACGACAACAAATTGATCTAAATACGGTCTAAAAATTTTGTTCATCAAATCCATAAAGATAACAGGTGCATTTGTTAATCCGAAAGGAATAACTAAGAACTCATAGTGGCCATACCTCGTTCTGAATGCAGTTTTCGGATTGTCTGAGTCTTTTACTTACAACTGATAATAATCGAATCTCAAATCTATCTTTGACAACACGGTAGCTCCTTTCAACTGATCAAATAAATCATCAATTCGGGGCAGGGGTATTTATTCTTGATAGCCACTTTATTCAACTAACGATAATCAATGCACATTCTCATCATACCATCTTTCTTTTTCACAAACAAAACTGGAGCACCCCAAGGTGAGAAACTCGGTCTTGCGAATGCTCAATCTGTCAACTATTGTAATTGAGACTTAAATTCTTTTAATTCGGTTCGAGCCATTCTAAACGGAGCTATCAAAATCGGAGTAGTTTCGGGCACTAATTCAATGCCAAATTAAACTTCTCGAATTGGAGGTAATCCTAAAAGTTCTTCAAGAAATACATTAGGGAATTCACAAACAATAGGCACTAATTCAACTCTCTTTTCTGACACTTTCAAATCAGACACATAGGCAAAATAAGCTTCACAACCTTTTTTTACAATACTCAGAGCTTTTATTGAATAGGTCACAACAGGCAATCCATTCAAATCACTAGATTCAATTCGAACTATTTCATCATTTTTACATCTCAAATCAATAGTTTTCCATTTGCAATTCACAATAGCATCATGCAAAGTTAACCAATCCATACCCAGAATTATATCAAACTCATCAAAAGGTAATAACATCAGATCAGCCAAAAAACAAATGTCTCGAAATATTAACGGGCATTTCTTACAGGCTTTATCAACCAAAACACATCTGCCTAGAGGGTTCGATACTCTAATGACAAATTCGGTAGACTCTATATGGAAGGTCTTACTGGATACTAAATTCATGCACATATACGAATGTGTAGATCAAGGATCTATCAAAGTAATTATAGAAGTATCATAAAGTGTGAAAAAACCAGTTATAACATCTGGAGATGAATGTGATATCCCGAATTAGGGCCTAATTGGAATAGTGGTTTCGTGACCACAAATCCGAGATAGAAATAATTATTTTATAATTATTTTGATGTTTCTGATATGATTGCATGATTGTGTGAAAATTTCGTGATGAAATCCTATGCCTAAAGTGCTTAAATTGAAATTAGGGACTAAATCGAATAATTTGCAAAACTTGCATTCTAGGAGTTTTTAGCATGAAATTGCTTTGGAATATTAATGAGGAGGTCTTAAATAGAAATTTGACCAATTTCTAAGTCTACGGACAAAAATTGGACATGGATGGAATTTTTGGAAAGTTTCGTAGTAAGGGTATTTTGGTCATTTGTATATTAAATGAAATAAAATGGGAAATGTAACACCCCTTACCCGTACCCGATGCCGGGATAGGGTATGAGGTGTTACCGGATAAACATACAAACATTAAACTAAAATACGGGCCATAAAATTTCATTCATATTTCAAAACGTTCATTCACTTACACATAGTCCCTTATTTGAGTCTACAGAGCCCAAAACATACTTTAGAAAGGGTTTGGGACTAAACCAAGAACTTAAGAAAATCTTGGAAATTTCATGCTTTAAGGCTCCACACGCCCATGTCCCAAATTCGTGTTCTATACACGGTTGAGGCACATGGTCGTGTCTCTGCCTGTGTGGAATATACCTAGGCTATTTTCCAAGCTTTGGTCAACCTTAATCTCTTACACACTTATACAAAATCAAAAGCATATAACATGGTATTCATTTAATGATTAAATATTCTCAATTAAACCACAAACATAGCATTTTACCTTGTTTATTATAGTACCATTTATACATTTATACCAAGATTATTATCTTACCAAATATCTTCAGCTTAATCATCAAGCATTCATATTTAAAACTAGATCATATCTTTATAAAATACCACAATTCAGATGCGCAGAATAACATGTTTGCCTGAAACATTTTAATTCAACTCCATACCCTACAAGCATTACATTGAGACTAGTCATATATATATATACATCTCATGATACATATCATTCTCTTTCTGTTTTCTTATAAACACATATCATTTATTTCATTATATCAATATTTCATATACCATAGTTTCCATGTATTCCACATATATTTATTTTCCTCCTCCTCCTCTCCATTCCACATCCTTAATGTATATAGCATTCTTGTAAGTACGATTTCACAATTTACTAATAAATGCTCACATCAAACTATCCACACGAGTCATAGTCACTTACTTATTTATAATTTGAGCTACAGAGCTCAAAATTAAGATCTGTAAATTTCCCATGAAACTAGACTCACATATCTTTCCACCATAAAATTTTCATAATTTTTGGTTTAGCCAATTAGTACAGTTTATTCATTAAAATTTCCCCTGTTTCACTTTTTGACAGTTCTGATCTCTTTTCACTAAAAATTAATTATCTCACAGTACAGAACTCAGATAATGTTCTTGTTGATTTATCTTGAAAATAGACTCATTAGGAATTTTAAAAATATAAGTTTGAGCCTCTAATTATTTTTATCCAAATTTTTGTGATTTTCCAAATTCAAAACAGGGGATCACGTAATCATTCTGAACCAGTCTCACAAAAACATAAATATCTAAAAATATAGAACTCATTTTCTTACTCTGTTTCTCTTATATGAAAATATACTCATTAAGATTTAATTTGATATCTCATTAAGTCTTTGATTCAATTGCTACTATTTTTGGTGATTTTTCAAAATCATGTCACTGCTACTGTCCAAAACAGTTTTATTGTTAATTCACTCTTTCACACTTTCTTTGTATTAACCTCATTTTAACATACATATCACGAATCATTTTCACCACATTTCATACATCACAAGTATAGGCCCATGATCACAAGGTCACCATAAAATCATCCTCATGTATAACTTACTTGTTTATAACCTTACCACATCCTGGTCATTTAATGAACACATCATTCACATAACCAAGTTCCTGCATTTATTCATCACAAAACTCACAAATCAATACATAGAGAGTCTCCCGTTGAACACTTCGGATCAATCCTCGATACTTGGTGGTTTCAGCAGATAGCTCCACCCATCATATAGTTCGGCTCTCTTGTACACATGGTGAACACTTAGTACCACCCATGTGACCTAGCCAGTTTATCTCGTAGCTCTATTGTCTACATGGTGTCATTCGAGTAGAACCACACATGCGACCTAGCTACATATATCTCGTAGCTCTCTTGTCTACATGGTGTACACATAGTATCATCCATGCGACCTAGCTACATCATAATGTCTTGTATCTCTCTTGTACACATGATGTGCACTCAGCACCATACATGTGACCTAGCTACATACTATCTGTATCATCCAATCTTTCCGAAGGTTCAACCGGGATTTCTCTCTCTTTTCCAACCATTTCACCAATCAAGTAATTATCCACAAACATGTTTCTAATATTATTATAAAATATCATAATACAAGTAATATTGATGTATTACTTACATATAAACTTACACCTCATTTAATATCAAGGCAATAACATTAAATTACACATTGCCTTATTAAAAATCATTTGAACTTACAATTTCCCATAATATCCATAATCATAGAAATCACATTTATGTATGATAATTCAATGCACTTCATGTACCATAGACTTATTTTTAAATCAATTCATAAACTTGGCACCATAATCGTTTAATTTAACATAATTCAATTAATTCACTAAATTTAACCTTCTAATATAAATTACAACATTATTACTGTATTATTATCATACCAACTTACATACTTTCAACACCTCAGAAATCATAGTAAATATATCAATTTTACATTGAAAAATGCATAAATTAATGCTTATTATACATATGAACTTACCTCGATACTAAAACGGCCATTTTACCAACTTTCTCAATTTTTGATTTTTCTCCCATTCTAGGTTCAAATCTTGTTTTTCGAGATCTAAAACATCACATTTTACTTATTTAATTAATGTCCTATTCAAAAAAGTTTTTAACTCAAACTTTGGAAAAATTACAATTTTGCCCCTAAACTTTTGCATATTTACACTTTTGCCCCTAGGCTCGGGAATTAAACTTCATCCCTTATTCTTATGTTTTATGACATGCTGATCACTTTTCCCTTCTATGGAAACATCAAATTCTCACTTTAACATATACTTATGACTATTAGGTATTTTTACCAATTAAGCCCTTTTTACCCGTTTTCACTCAAAACCGAGTAGCACAAGTTGTCTAACATAATTTGAAACCTCATATTCTATCATAAAATATCAAAATAAACACATTTCACCTATGGGTATTTTTCCAAATATGAACCCTAGCTTAAATTATTGTTAGAATAAGCTTAATCAAATTACCGAGATTCCAAAAACGTAAATAACTTGAAAAACGGGGTTAGAACGGACTTACTATGGAGCTTGGAAAGCTTGAAAACCCTAGCCATGGCTTCCCCCATGCTAATTTCGGCCTCCATGAAAAAGATGAGTCAATTTTGGCTTTATTTTCCCTTTTTATTTCTTTTAATTACCAAATAACCAAAATGCCCTTCCCAACTAAACTTTCAAAAATTCCATCCATGTCCAATTTTTGTCCATCACTTAGAAATTGGTCAAATTGCTATTTAAGACCTCCTAATTAATATTTCAAAGCAATTTCATACTAGAAACTTCTAGAATGCAAGTTTTGCAACTTATTCAATTTAGTCCCTAACTTCAAATTGAGCACTTTATGCATAGAAATTCTTCACGAAATTTTCACACAATCATGCAATCATATCATAGACCTCAAAATAATCATAAAATAATTATTTCTATCTCAGATTTTGTGGTCCCGAAACATAAGACTAAAAATTGGACAAAAATTGGACATGGATGGAATTTTTGAAAGTTTAGTAAGGAAGGGCATTTTGGTCATTTGGTAATTAAGAGAAATAAAAAGGGAAAATAATGCCAAAATTGACTTATCTTTTTAAAGAAGGCCGAAATTAGCATGAGGGAAGCCATGGCTAGGGTTTTCAAGCTTTCCAATCTCAATAGTAAGTCCGTTCTAACCCCGTTTTTCAAGTTCTTTACGTTTTTGGAATCCCGATAATTTGATTAAGCTTGTTCTAGCAATAATTCAAACTAGGGTTCATATTTGGAAAAATACCCATAGGTGAAATTTGTGTATTTTGGTGTTTTATGATAGAATATGAGATTTTAAATTATGTTAGAAAACTTGTGCTACTCGGTTTTAAGCGAAAATGAGTAAAATGACATAATCGGTAAAAATACCTAATAGTCATAAGTACATGTTAGAGTGTGAATTTGATGTTGCCATAGAATGGAAAAATGATCAGCGTGTCATAAAACATAAGAATAAGGGATGAAGTTTAATTCCCGAGCCTAGGGGCAAAAGTGTAATTATGCAAAAGTTTAGGGGAAAAAATGTAATTTTGCCAAAGTTCGTATTAAATGCTGTTTTGATGAATGTATGTATTAAATAAGATTAATTTGGCATTATAGATCAAGAGAAACGAGATTCAAGTCGCGATCGAGGGAAAAACAAAGTTTACGAAGAATAGGCTCGATTGCTAATAATTTTGTATCGAGGTAAGTTCATGTGTAAATGTAGTAACATAATTGTCATTTTAAGCAATTTAATTTTGTTTATATGATATGATGCTTATTATTATCATGAAATGTTATGTTTTGTGGTTATTGTTGAATAATATGCAATTATGTGAATTACTTGATGAGTATGAACTATCACCGAGTATCGGTTCCGATATTCCGTGGAAGACGGCAAAGATGTGAGATCAAGGAAAAAGCCCGTTTGAACCTTAGGAATAGATTAGAGTACAAGTGACATGTCACTAGAATATTTGAGTTCCGAACTCGTTGAGTTGAGTCCGAGTTCGTGAGATGTAACTAGGCATCCGAACTCGTTGAGTTGAGTCCGAGTTCACTTATGGATGCGAACGCCCAAGCTCATTGAGTTGAGTTCGAGTCACTTATGGGCGGGTTACATGGTAGCTTGGCTACGTAAGTTCCGCAGGCTATTGAGTTTGTCTAGCTGCGGGTATGGCACTTACATTCATGAAATCCGCGTATTCGAATTATATTCCGATGTGTTCAACGGGTGAATATTAAGTGAATGAGAAAAATGCCTAAAACAAAGGTGACATATTGGTAAGTGTGGTGAATGAGAAAATTTGACAGGTATGTGTTTAAATCCTCAGGTTGAGAACTTGGTATGAAATCGTAGAAAGATATTAAATGCAAATGAAACATGAATGTCTTGGTGTTGTTTATGCAAATGATGTTTTATGTGGAATTTCATGATTATGTTACTTGCTATTTGCATGTGAACTTACTAAGAATTTATGCTTACCCCCTCCTTTTCATTCATTGTAGTTGTTGACAAGCCGGCTTGAGAATCGGGATAGGTCGAAGATTCGTCCACACTATCCGAAGGCCTAAATTGGTAAAATGGCTTATGTGTTTTGAATGTGGCATGTATGGCAACATACTCTCTTTATGTAAACGATCTTACGATATGTCTATGGTTTGGAAAGAAAAGGGTTTGTAAATGATTAGCCATTGGAATGGCCAATCTAAGTCATATTTGATGTTATGTATGTTTAAAATGCTATTTAGTCCATGAAAATCTATAGTAGAGTAAAATTTGCCATAAAACAAAATCTGACAGTAGCAGTGATGTAAATTTGAAAAATCACTAAAAATAGTAGAAATGGAATTAAATGATGAGTAAGTTATGAAATTGAAGCTTGATGAGTCTATTTTCATATGGATGGAACAAAAAGGTATATGAGTTATATTTTGTGAGATATTTAAGTTTTGGTGGAACAAGGTCAGAGTGATCTCTGTATCCCCTTTTCTGAATTTAAAAATTCACTATAAATTGTAAAAAAACAATTAGGAGTTTTATCTTTACATGTATGAAATCCTTATTGAGTCTAGTTTTATAAGAAACAAACGGCATAGTCATTGAAACTCTGTACAGGGAGATATCTGATTCGTAATACACAGGGGTGAGAGTAGTCGAACCCTAAAACAAGAGATACTTTAACTAATAAAATGTACTAATTGGCTTGACAAACAATTCTAGAAAACAATTATTAAATAGATATATAAGTCTAGTTTCAGTAAAAATTTACAGAATTGGATTTCAAGTTTTGAAAGTCTAGATATGAATTTTTAAGCGACTGTGATACAGTTAGCTAGCTTGTCTGGAAATTTTAAAAATAAATTGTTTGAGCTATTAAATTGATGAATTAAGTTTAGTAACACCTCAAGCTTGACTCTGGCGACGATCTCGGGCGTGAGGGCGTCACAATGAAGCTTCCTCACGAGCTCGAATGGCGTAGGCTTTGGCAGGTGCTCTAGCCTCAGATCGAACATCAGTGTCTTTATTTCCCCTCTGACTGCCACTCACATTACCCGTATATTTGGGAGGTCTACCATGAGATGCATTGCCACTTGGCCTCAGATTTTGCACAATTTCTTGCTCGATAAACTCGGGGCAATCACGGATAAAATGGTCTAATAATCCACATTTGAAACAAGCCTGATCATACAATCTACAATTGTCGGGATGTCTTTTACCATAGTGTTTGCACTCAGGGCGACTAGATCGAACATTTCCAACACTGGCAACAGATGTAGTTGGATCTCTGAAGGTTGAATGTGATCTTGCACGATCTCTACTCGAATGTCCCACAGTTACCTTTGAATGACTAAAATCATCTCGGAACTTCTTTGATGCAGATTGAAATGGCTTGCTCGATTATCTCTTTCGCACTTCTTTAGCTTCTTAATCAGCTTTTCTTTTCTCTTTCCCGAGCTCTTCAGCTTTACATGCTCGTTCAACAAGCACTACAAACTCTTTTATCTCTAGAATCCTGACTAACAAACGAATATCTTCATTTAGACCATCTTCAAATCTTTTGCACATTATTGCCTCAATAGATAAACATTCTCGAGCATACTGACTTAGTCTTACAAATTCTAGCTCGTATTATATAATAGAAATACGGCCTTGTTTAAGCTCAAGAAACTCTTTACGTTTCTAGTCGATAAATCTCTAACTGATATATTTCTTTTGGAATTAAACTTGGAAGAAATCCCAGGTGACTCACTCTCTTGGAACCACCGATATCAAAGTCTTCCACCAGTGATATGCTGTATCTCTCAGAAGTGAAACAATACATTTTATGCATTCATCCAGATTCAAAGACAATTCATCGAACATTCGTATAGTGTTCTCTAACCAGAACTCAACTCTTTCAGCATCATCAATAGTAGTAGCATGGAATTATTCGGCCCCATATTTTTTAATTTTATCAACTGAAAGCTTATTTAACAGAGTCAAATTAGCTTGTGGCATAATAGGGACTTATTGAGGAACAGGTGGAATTGGGGGTTGTTGTACAGTCAGATTAGTTCTAATGTACTGACTGAGCCAATCATTCATCATTTGATAGAAGGCTTGTCTAGCCTCTCCATCATGCTACTCGTAGCCGATCTAGAATCGGATGGCGCTGTCCCTTGCGCGGGAGCAGGCGCATTACTCTCGACATCGTCAGCTATGGGTCGTTCGGGATTCATTTGCTATATAAAAATACATTTTTACTGTCAAGATTCATCACACTATCGCAGTTCATAAATATGACATATATAGCTAGACTCACATACACTGCGTTAGTCCTAGAATCGACTAAACCGTAGCTTTGATACTAACCAAATGTAACACCCTTAACTTGTATCCGTTGCTGAACTAGAGTTAAAGGCGTTACTGGGCAAATCAAAATATTTTACGAATAATACATATACATGATTTATGATCCTAGTCAAACATTATCATAGAGTCCCTTATATAGGTCATCAAGACCTTAAGCATGCATTAGAAAGGGGTTGGGACTAAACCGAGCTCATACAAAATTTTTCAAAACTTAAACATTTTTTTCAAAGTTGTACAGGTCACACGTCCATGTGAACAGGCCATGTGCCTTACACGGCATTAGACACGCCCGTGTGTCTAGGCCGCATCAAAACAGGGCATACATACTGACTTGTTCACAAGGCCACAAGATACGCCCGTGTGCCTTAGCCATGGTCAAAACTAACTTGTTCACACTGCTAATCACACGGCCGTAAGCCTTGACCATGCTCAAGACTGACTTAAAATCGTAGGGTACCATAGGGGACACACGGTCGTGTAACATGACCATGTGTCGCAAATGGCTGAGACACACGCATGTGTCTCTGCCCGTGTGGACAAAAATAGGCCATTTGAAAAGCTAATTTGCCACCTAATTTGGGTCAAAACTACAAGCATCAAACCAAACACATTTTCACTATAATTTCAGCCAATTTCAATACCAAAACTTACATCATTCATGCCATATTATAATCAATATTCTCAATTTACCAACTGATACGTGATACTCGTGACAGGTTTTAAAAATTTATAATTAATCGTTCTTGAAACTAACTATTATCACGATGAAGGCAAGTGTACCTATCGAACAGTAGTATAGCTTTAGCAAGGCCAGATTGTCGAACCCAAAGGAACGAAGAGTACTAGTAATTACTTTATTTTTATTATCTAGCCTAAAAATTAAGGGATTTGTCTATCTAAACTAATTAACTAAACTAAGAGTGTACAGAGAGAAATTGGGGAAAAGCTTTTGGGAAAATTCGATTGCTTATGACAATACCCAAAGAAAAATCCACCTAGACTTCACTTGTTATTTGACTTTGAATCAGACGATTTATTCATTTGACTTGATCTGTAGAAATCCCTAAGTTATATTATTATCTCTCTCGAGACTAATAACATCTAACCCTAGGTTGATTAATTGAAATCTCTTTCTAATTAATGCCCTAGTGTTGCATTAACTCGATCTATGGATCCCCTTATTAGGTTTCACCCTAATCCAGCAAAATCTTGTCACCCTATCTCTAGGCGTGCAATCAACTCTGTTTAATTATGACAAATTTACTCTTAGACAGGGACTTTTGCTCCTTTAAATAAGTGCATTAACTTGAATCAATATCCTGGAATATTAAGACAAGAATTAAGAACACATAATTAAGAACAAGTCAAATATTTATCATACAATTCAGATAATAATAACAAGATTCATCTTAGGTTTCATTCCCCTTAGGTATTTAGGGGATTTATTTCATAATTATAAAAGAAAACATCTCAGAAGAATAATGAATACAAAACATAAAGAAAACCCAAAACCCCTGAATGGAAATTGAAGGGAGATCTTCAGTCTTAACGATGAATCCGGCTTCTGAGATGGATCAATCAGCTTCCCTTGAGTAATTCCTTGCCTCCTACTCTGTGTGTGTGTTCTAAGTGCCTCCTTATGTGTTTAAATAGGCTTTAGAATGCCTACGAGCCCTCAAAAGTAGCCTTTTATGAATAGGACTATACTTGGGCTCCACAGGGACACTCCCGTGTGACACGTCCGTGTGCGATTGCTCCAGCCCATGGTCAAGGCTGTTAAATAGGCACGGGAGTGTAGTCTACCCGTGTAAGTCATGCTTCGATCCTGCCAAATGGACACGGCTGTGTGGCTTACCCGTGTGAGAAAGTCCAGGCCATGTTGATTTCCCTTGTGGGTCCACTTTCTCCATTTTGGCCCATTTTTTGCTCTTTTTACTCTTCTATGCTCACCTAAGTATAAAACATGAAATTAAAGAATTAGGAGCATTGAATTCATCAAATCTAAGGAGAAACCATCCATAAATGTGCTAAGCATTGGACAAAAATATGTATAAATTACGATTTATCAAATACCCCCATACTTAAGCGTTTGCTTGTCCTCAAGCAAAATCCTCAACTCACAAACAAAATAAATTATTCTTAATTTATAATCCCTATCAATAATAACTCAAAATAATCCATAAGTAATCATACATTGAAAATTCAACTAGAAGTACATCAAAGTTTCAAACATTCCAAGTTGAGCATTTTATCACGAAAACATAGGTGTCCCCCCCATCTAAGTAATCACCTTTGATCAAAATATCACAGAGTTTAACATCCTCACTAAAGATTCACTCAAATCACTTGAGTTGTTTAAGGACATCAAATAAAGCACTCATTAGTCAATGTGAAAAGTTATTACCATAGGCTTGCATGAAAATCAAATCTCCACCGCTATATATTGAGATGATACATCAATCAAAAAGGTCTTTAGAGGGTTGTAACGTGGCTTTGGTTAGGAGTTGTGGTCACAAGCTGAAAGAAAAGGTTAGAATCGAGATTGAATTGAAAAAAAAATCACCTAACTAGAAAAATAACTAATTATCAGTTGAATACAAATGAGCTTCTTCTTAGAATATGGAATTAACACTCAAGCTCAAAAACGATGAATTACTACTAATATGTATATAAGTATTGCTTTTTTTAAGAACAAGTCAAATAACATAGAACTTAATTATTGCAACGAAGAATAAAACATAGCTAAGTAATTAATTCAAATCAAATCTCGACAAAAATAAGGATCAAATTAGGGGATTTCAACAATAATGGGTTATTGGTTAATATTGAGGGTAAATCAATTAATGGCTTGCTAGGCTCAAGGGGGTTCACTAAGGGTTAATTATGAAGGTAAGCTTTTGTGGAGTGAGTGGGTTAGACCTAAGTGCCTTTATCATCTCGACATATCAAATCAAATGGTGTGGTCTTGACATGCATAATCAAGCAAGTTCTAGAATAACAAATCAATACAGACGCACTTATAATAAAAGTGAGCATGAAAGAAGTAAGATATGCTCTAAAGGCTCAAGATCTCACAAAAATTATGGTTTTTTGATGTTTAAACTTGTGAATTTCAACTCAAGATAATATCTAAACTTGGGGAAACAACCTAAAAATTTTTAATTCTCAAAAATCAAATTATCATGCTTGATTCCTGAATGTCTTAAAGTTTAAACGATCAATGCATAAATGCCTATGTTGTAATTCAATACATATCAATAAAATCATAACTTAATCAAAATTCATTCTAATAGTGGTATGAGAAGATCACATGAGAATAAGACAAAATTCAGGGATTTCTGATAATGATATAAAAGACCCCTCACACTTAAGATGTACGTTGTCCTCAATGTACAAAGATATATTCAAAAATATAGATCTATAATCATAAGATAGGGAGAGAAGTGAAACTTCCTGAATGATGAATGAACTCCTTGAATTGGAGTTGTGGAGAATAATTGGCCAAGGTAATGATGAGAGTGGAGGAGGATACTCAGATGGTGGTAGAGGTTCATTAGTCCATAAGTCCTGCGCCAAAAGAATATGATATCTGGTAGTAGCTATGGTCGTGGTCGAGCAGGACATGGCAATCGTAGAGAACCTTTTCTAGTGGAGTTTTTATTTCCTAAGTGATGATGAGCTTTGGAGCTCTTTATAACTGTGATAAAATCAAAAACTCTTTAGGAAATATAAGGAAGGATAATTACTCGTAATGAAATAGCCGAAACTATAAATTATTCAATAACAATTATAGAACCTAAAATTAAAATAATATTAAAGGAAAATAAAATAAAAAGTACCTAAAGAAGATAAATAAAGATAAAAGTGGAAATAAAAATAAAAAATAAAAAGTCTTTAAACATCGTCATCGCTGGATGGTTCGCGAGGTGGTGGTGGCAATGAGATGTGAAGGTGCTGACAAATCTGATGAAGAGTAGCATCAATGTGATCAAAACGCTGAAAACGCTACTGCTCAAATCGAGTAAGGCGCTTAGAGATGTTAGAGTATGAAGCCACTGCATGAACTGGATGATGGATGGGTGGTGGCTGAGATGGTGGGTCCTCATGACGTGGAGAGACATCATCAGTAATGTCCTTTGGGTCCTCCTCCTTGGTGGACTGGACAAGGCGGTACTGAGGAGGGTAGGTTCCACGTCGTTTTTCGATCATCCTCATATGTAGCATGCTCAAGATGCCCTGTGGAGACATCTGGCTGATGAGAGTGAGAGAGGATAATTGTGCCGCTGTGTTGAGGAGCCCAAAATGCCGAGCCAATCAAGTCACATAGGGCCCGATAGAGATGACTCCTCTCCTATGCCGCTCTGTCTGATGGCGGATGGCGAGGACAATAAAATAAGCAAGGTCGAAGACGTGCCCGTTCGCCATGCTCCACAAGAAATAGGCGTCGTGAGTGTTGACGATGCTGGTGCTCTCTCACCGTCTTGTCAGAGTGTAGGCCAAGATGGTGTGTAGGTATTGCAGGGATGGGGCGAGGGCTGATGCCTTAGAGCGACTAGGATCATAGGTGGCCGAGGTAGGGATGAGGTCCTTCCAGCACTTTGAGGGAGAGTAGTGGATGTGGCGATGGAGGGTGTCGAGTTCATTGTCGTCCATGAACTCCTCTGTGTACAGCCCTAGTGCAATTCCAAAATCCAGTACACTCAACTGGCACACTAGACCACCAAGGCAGAACTGGACCGTTCCAGGATCGTCGAAGTTTGTCATGACGACTTGAAGATGGTTGGTCAAGCAGAGTTCCATTGTGAGCTCGAGGTATGTCGGCTCGATGATCTCAAAGAAGAGCCCCCGCGGCGCCAAAAACTTGATACGTGATATTTGTGACAGGTTTTAAAAATTTATAATTAATCATTCTTGAAACTAACTATAATCACGATGAAGGCAAGTGTACCTATCGAACAGTAGTATAGCTTTAGCAAGACCAGATTGTCGAACCCAAAGGAACCAAGAGTACTAGTAATTACTTTCTTTTTATTATCTTGCCTAAAAATTAAGGGATTTGTTTATCTAAACTAATTAACTAAACTAAGAGTGCACAGAGAGAAATTGGGGAAAAGCTTTTGGGAAAACTCGATTGATTAAGACAATACCCAAGGAAAAATCCACCTAGACTTCACTTGTTATTTGACTCTGAATCAGACGATTTATTCATTTGACTTGATTCGTAAAAATCCCTAAGTTATATTATTATCTCTCTTAAGACTAATAACGTCTAACCCTAGGTTGATTAATTGAAATCTCTTTCTAATTAACGCACTAGTGTTGCATTAACTCAATCTATGGATCCTCTTATTAGGTTTCACCCTAATCCGGAAAAATCTTGTCACCCTATCTCTAGGGGTGCAACGAACTCCGCTTAATTATGACAAATTTACTCTTAGATAGGGACTTTTGCTCCTCTGAATAAGTGCATTAACGTGAATCAATACCCTGGAATATTAAGACAAGATTTAAGAACACATAATTAAGAACAAGTCAAATATTTATCATACAATTCTGATAATAATAACAAGATCCGTCTTAGGTTTCATTCCCCTTAGGTATTTGGGGGTTTAGTTCATAATTATAAAAGAAAACATCTAAGAAGAATAATGAATACAAAACATAAAGAAAACCCAAAACCCCTGAATGGAAATTGGAGGGAGATCTTCAGTCTTGATGATGAATTCGGTTTCTGAGATGAATCAATCGGCTTCCCTTGAGTAATTCCTTGCCTCCTACCCCGTGTGTGTGTTCTAAGTGCCTCCTCAAGTTTTTAATTGGCTTTAGAATGCCTAAGAGCCCTCAAAAGTAGCCTTTTATGAATAGGACTATACTTGGGCTCGACACGGACACGCCCGTGTGTGATTGCTCCAGCCCGTGGTCAAGGCTGTTAAATACTCACGGGCATGTAGTCTACCCATGTAAGTCGTGCTTCGATCCTACCAAATGGACACGGCTGTGTGGCTTACCCGTGTGAGGAAGTCCAGGTCATGTTGATTTCCCAGGTGGGTCCATTTTCACCGTATTTTGCTCTTTTTACTCTCCTATGCTCACCTAAGTATAAAACATGAAATTAAAGAATTAGGAGCATCGAATTCACCAAATCTAAGGAGAAACCATCCATAAATGTGCTAAGCATGGGATAAATGTAACACCCCTAACCCGTATCCGTCGCCGGAAAGGGGTTACGAGGTATTACCAGACGAAACATAACTTTCGAATAATCATATGCATAATTTTATTGAAACTCTTAAAACAAATAATTATTAATATAAATAAAACTAAATTAATCTCTTTGCAAATCATATTGCGGTACTTTCTAAACACATAATCAGATTTATAATTCATAAGCAATAAGCACTGAACATATCATTTTATCTCATTGCATTTGTTCATACCATAAATATAATATAATATTACAATCTATAAACACATATATAAGACATAATAAATAAAGATATTCAAACACATCTCATTTTTGACAAGCTCCATCTGACACCATTTAAAAAATAACAAACTTAATTCCTTATAACTTAAAGTACTATTCATTTAGTCACTTTACAAAACCTCAGCCCAATATAGCAATGCATATTTCAATGTCTACTTTTAACTTACTAAATGTCTTTACAAGCGTATGTTCTTACATAGAACTAATTCCAAACATTATCCAAAATTTTCATATCACATTAAGAACAATACAACTATGTATTTGCAATATAACAAACTTTATATTCAGGACCAATTCAACAAATACATATTCAACTACTCACATACCATTATATATAAATCAACCCATCACTTCATATATTTATATGTAAATATATATATAGATACCAAATCGTGATTAATTTACCAACATAATTCTTATCCATTTCTTTACTTAATGAAAGAATTTTAATAAGCTAACACATTCATTATATATGAATATCATGTCTTAAACATATATCTCTTACGCGGCAATAATTATTAATAAACTAACATAATTTGAAAACACACAACAAAGCATCCAAATTTACTATTCAAATGGTGAAAATTCAAATACAATTGCCGATATAAACAAGTTAAATTCATATGCTTTAAAATACATATAGGAAATATACTTTTTCCAAATCACAAGACCATATTAAGTCATTTTATATTCGGCTATTCAATGAAAGTACACTATCAATCAAATTTTATACCTATCATTATAAAACCAAAGTTTTAGCCATATATGCACAAATTCCCATTTCTCAATCAAACCAAATACAAGGCATATTTGAATCAATAAACTCATGAGTAAAATATCAAACATAACCATACTTATATATACCAAAACCAAATCAACCTGTAACGCCCCAATTTTTGGGCCTGAAAGTATTGGGCCTTGAGTCTAGGTTCAGGTGGAAAATAGACCGAATAATTTGGATGTTATTATTATTATTTCATATGTTTAGCATAGTAATTAAATAAATTATGAAGGGTTTATGGTGTGGGAAAAAGTGCCCAAGAGTAAATTTAATTCGAGGCAATTCCTGAATTTTAATTTTGGAAGAGAGGATTCTGACGATATGGGCTTTTAAAATTGAGATGGTAAAATAGGACACAAAAAGATCTGTGGTAAAGTGGTATGTGGCGCCACCTACGTGTTTGGGGAGTGACGTGTGGATGTTTAGGGGGAGCCAGAGTTCATGTCACAAGGTAAGCATATTGTTACTTTTTTTTTGTTTGTGTGCATGTGCCGGGCATGTGATATAGCTTAAGTGAATTTCAGCAAAGGCCTTAGGGAGGTTGGGCCGAATGTTTTAGTTGATATTAGGGTTAGGTTCTTTTCTTTTTCTGTCTTGGAGAATTAGGGTTAGCCACCTGAAAGCTTTCACTGCCATTTATCCTTTCTGAGCTCTCACAAAACCCGAAAACGCAAATTCCTTCTCCTTGGTGCCAAGTTCTTCTTCCTCTCTTTTTCCTCCATTTTCTTTCTTCCTTTTTTCTTTTTCTTCTAGCCGAAACCTTCTGATCACCTTACTCAGCTCCTCTGTCAATCCCATCTTCCACAAAACCTCCATGGCCGATTGCCATAAAAGCCGAAATCTCGAAAACTCACTTCTTGTACCGATTTCTCCAAGCCAAAATCCTTCAGTTATTTTTGTTCTTTTTGATCAATTTTCATCTTCTCTAAACCCATGGTATCTTTCAGCAACATTACTTCAAAGTTATAGCCTCAAATCGTCATCTTCTTCATCACTTAAAAAGCCGAAATACCATAGATTTAGGGACTTATAGCTGAAACTTCAGATCTCTTGGAATCGAGTTCTACTGTTGTTTAGAGGATAGATTTGCATCAGATCTACATAGAAATCAAAGAGGAATAAGTGGTAAGTGCTCATCACCTCAGATCTAGTCTTATTTTACAATTTAGAAAAGTCGAAGTCCCTAAAATCTAGAGAGGCTATCGATTTGGGCATAGGGCTTTAAGGGTCTTTAACCGACGATTTATTTTGGTGATTAGTGTCTTCTAGAGGTTTGATCGAAGGCCTGGATCTTTGGAACAACTAGACTTAGATCTAGTCATCGGTTTTCGGCAAAAAGGTAAGATTCTAAAGGCTTTAGGGGCATGGTTCGAATATGGGTTGCTGAATATTGGGATTGGTTGTTGTGGGTTGCAATCTAAGAATTGTGGTAATCAATTGTAGGACATCGTAAGGGATCTCAGTAGCAGTCATCGCGAAACAGGTGTGTATCGAACACCCTCTCATAGTTCAATTCGGCAAAAGCCGAAATACCAAAATTTGTAGGGCTTTTGAGTGTGCAAGTGCTCGCAAGATGTTTAGAAATCATTAGATCTGAAATTGCAAAGTGGTAAGTTAGTCGTGTGTGAAATTTCATGCACTTCGGTAATTGGGCCTCGATAGGCTAAAACTGGCCCAATGGGCTTACGGGCCCATACGGGTAATAATAATAATAAAAATATTTATAACATAAAAAAATAGGCAATAAGTATGTTCTGTTAGACTGTAGAATCGAAATTGCTTAAACCGATAAACTGGTCATAAAACTTGAATTAAATGGGCTTAAATTGCTAATGGGCACTGTAGGGCCCATTAGGGGTTTTAGGGCCCAATGGCTAAAATTGTGAAATTGAGATAAATAAATTACTACGATGACAAATGGGCTAGTAAGGACTGTAACATTCATGAGAACCCTTAAAATTGATAAAATTACTGAAATACCTTTGTAGGTGGAAAGTTTATAGTTTTACTCCAAGGAGCAAAATTACTGATATACCCTTAGGGTTAATGTTGACCTGAATGCATGTTTGACTGTTACTATTTACTGCATGCCATGTTATTATTATCTGATGCATGGGACTGGGTTATTGATGGAGGAAGTACTGAAAGTGGCTTGACCACGTACTGGAGGCTTTGCCTCAACTTACTGATATTTGAGCAGCTATGCTGCAATTGTGGAATGTAGGGCTGGGTGGGTTGAGCTATTCCCCACATGGAGTGGAGGGCTGGTACGGGTGGAGTGTAGCGGTTGGTTATAGGCTGAGTTGGGCTTGCATACATAGATATGCCTGTTCTACTTTGGAATGGGCCTATGGGCCATACTGTTATCTGAAAAGGGGCTAAGGCCCAGTTTATCGTATTCTGAATAGGGCTTAGGCCCAATGGGCTTGAGCTGACTTGGGCTTTGGAGGGGTTTTCCATATACAGTGAGTTTTCCAAACTCACCCCCTTTCTCTTCCATCCTTCCAGGTGAGCCCTAGTTGGTGGACTTGGAGCTGGGCGGGATTCAGAGCGGCCACGAAGATTAAATCTCTAGTTTTAAATAAGTTTGAAGTAGCTTCCTTTTAAATTTTGCATTTATTTTCTGTTATTTCTATTTTGGTTAAAGTTGTAATAAGGCCGCTCTATTATTTTTATTTTGGGTTTTTAAATTACTTAAATTGTTTTCGACTTGATATTCACATCACTTAAATTGATTCCTTGAAATTGGTTAACTCTGGGTTTATCAAAAATTACTTGTTTCAAACCGACACAACAACCAAACGTCTTCAAAACGAAACTTTTCAAAGTACAACAAAAGTCACATTTTTCTAAACCCTTAACAATCGATAATGGATAGGACTCACATTAGTGAATCGAAACATTTCTCTTAAAACTTCATTAATGGTTTTTGCAAAGCTCACCCAAACTTTAGTAAACTAGGTAACTTGGTTAGTGGTAGGTAATGTGACACATCGGATTCGGCCATAACGTCTAGGCCGGGTTTGTGGTGTTACATTTAATGGTATCAGAGCCCGGTTGTAACAACTCAGCTGTGGATCAGGGTCTAAAAAACTTTTCGAAAAACTTTGCTAAACTTAGGCCCAAGAAGGGTATTTTGGAAACGGTTTTGGAAAATTCTTTTCAAAGATATTTTACAAGGTATAAATGTTTTAAGGTTCAATCTGAAAATGGTTTAAGTCTTTCTAGGTTTCTAAAATTTGATAACCAAAGAAGTGGCACACTGAATCCCCGGCACCAAGTCTGTAAGTATTTTTATTCTGTATTGTACTGAAATATTATTATACTACTATAGATAGTATTGAGACCCTACTATGATTCTGTAGTTAGGGTAATACTGAAACTGTAGAAACTGAGACAGTAGGGAAAACTGAAAACTTTAGAAGACTGAGACTGTAGCTAGGATACGATACTGTGAAAACAAGAACTTTGAAATGCTCTTTAAGCATAGGACATCTGTATAAATACTGAAATTTTTGAATCGAGATCTTGGTAGTTATTGTTATGTATGCTGATAATGTAGAGTGTTGATATGGATTCTGAGGGTAAGAGAAAAATACCAACTTCGAGTAGCTATAACTCGGAACTTGGGACTGAGGCACTGGCCGAGTTAGTAAGGAAAGTGGTAGAAGAAGTATTGGAGACCAAGATTAAGGAAATTAGGGAAACGCTTCAAGCAGGGTGCTTGGAGTGTAAGAAGAGGAAGGATTCTAGTTCTCGAAAGACCGAGCCTCGTTCTGTGAAGCATGTTAAGACACGACCAAACTTTCCAACCTGCAAGAACTGCAACGAGCGTCATCCGGGTGAATGCCATAGGAAGACAGGAGCATGCTTTAGATGTGGGTCCAAGGAGCATCGAGCTCAGGATTGCCAAGCTTATTTTATTTAAGTGTGTGTTACGAGTTGTATGCGTACTTGATAAATGTTTCTTTACTTTGGTAATTAGACGTTTTGGGTCGTACTAAGAATTATTTTTAATTAGAGTGCGCAACAGAAGCATAGTGGTTTGACTTGAGTAATACGGTTAGTTGATAGTTTGAAAATTTCGAGGACGAAATTTCTTTAAGGGGAGTAGAGTTGTAACGCCCCGATTTTTGGGCCTGGAAGTATTGGGCCTTGAGTCTGGGTTCGGGTGGAAAACGGCCCAAATAATTTAAATGTTATTATTATTTCATATGTTTAGTTTAGTAATTAAATAAATTACGAAGGGTTTATGGTGTGGGAAAAAAGGCCCAAGAGTAAATTTAATTCGAGGCAATTCCTGAATTTTAATTTTGGGAGAGAGGGTTCTGGCGATATGGGCTTTTCAAATTGAGGTGGTAAAATAGGACATAAAAAGATCTGTGGTAAAGTGGCATGTGGCGCCACCTAGCTGTTTGGGCAGTGACGTGTGGATGTTTAGGGGGAGCCAGAGTTCAAGTCACAAGGTAAGCATATTGTTACTTTTTTTTTGTGCATGTGCCAGGCATGTGATAGAGCTTAAGTGAATTTCAGCAAAGGCCTTAGGGAGGTTGGGCTGAATGTTTTAGTTGATATTAGGGTTAGGTTCTTTTCTTTTTCTGTCTTGGAGAATTAGGGTTAGCCACCTGAAAGCTTTCACTGCCATTCATCCTTTCTATGCTCTCACAAAAGCCGAAAACACAAATTCCTTCTCCTTGGTGCCGAGTTCTTCTTCCTCTCTTTTTCCTTCATTTTCTTTCTTCCTTTTTGCTCTTTCTTCCTTTTTGCTTTTTCTTCTAGCCGAAACCTTCTGATCACCTTACTCTCCTCCTCTATCAATTCCATCCTCCACAAAACCTCCATAGCCGATTGCCACAAAAGCTGAAATCCTGAAAACTCACTTCTTGTGCCGATTTCCCCAAGCCAAAATCCTTCAGTTATTTTTTCTCTTTTTGATCAATTTTCATCTTCTCTAAACCCTTGGTATCTTTTAGCAACATTACTTCAAAGTTATAGCCTCAAATCGTCATCTTCTTCATCACTTAAAAAGCTGAAATACCATAGATTTAGGGACTTATAGCCGAAACTTTAGATCTCCTGGATTCGATTTCTACTATCGTTTAGAGGATAGATCTGTATTAGATCTGCGTAGAAATCAAAGAGGAATAAGTGGTAAGTGCTTATCACCTCAGATCTAGTCTTATTTTACAATTTATAAAAGCCGAAGTCCTTAAAATCTAGTGAGGCTATCGATTTGGGCATAGGGCTTTAAAGGTCTTTAACCGACGACTTCTTTTGGTGATTAGTGTCTTCTAGAGGTTTGATCGAAGGCTTGGATCTTTGGAACAACTAGACTTAGGGCATGGTTTGAATATGGGTTGCTGAATATTGGGATTGGTTGTTGTGGGTTGCAATCTAAGAATTGTGGTAATCAATTGTGGGACATCGTAAGGGATCTTAGTAGCAGTCGTCGCGAAACAGGTCTGTATCGAACACCCTCTCATAGTTCAATTCGGCAAAAGCCGAAATACCAAAATTCTGGCATTTCATGGGCTTTTGAGTGTGCGAGTGCTTGCAAGACATTTAGAAATCATTAGATCTGAAATCACAAAGTGGTAAGTTAGTCGTGTGTAAAATTTCGTGCACTTCGGTTATTGGGCCTCGATAGGCTAAAACTGGGCCCAATGGGCTTACGGGCCAATACGGGTAATATAATAAAAATATTTATAATATAAAAAATTAGGCAATAAGTATGTTCTGTTAGACTGTAGAATCGAAACTGCTTAAATCGGTAAATTGGTCATAAAACTTGAATTAAATGGGCTTAAATTGCTAATGGACTCTGTAAGGCCTATTAGGGGTTTTAGGGCCCAATGGCTAAAATTGTGAAATTGAGATAAATAAATTACTGCGATGACAAATGGGCTAGTAAGGACCGTAACATTCATGAGAACCCTTAAAATTGATAAAATTACTGAAATACCTTTATAGGTGGAAAGTTTGCAGTTTTACTCCAAGGAGCAAAATTATTGATATACCCCTAGGGTTAAGGTTGACCTGAATGCATGTTTGACTTTTACTATTTACTGCATGCCATGTTATTATTATCTGATGCATGGGATTGGGTTATTGATGGAGGAAGTACTGAAAGTGGCTTGACCATGTACTGGAGGCTTTGCCTCAACTTACTGATATCTGAGCAGCTATGCTGCAACTGTGGAGTGTAGGGCTGGGTGGGTTGAGCTATTCCCCACATGGAGTGGAGGGCTGGTATGGGTGGAGTGTAGCGGTTGGTTATAGGCTGGGTTGGGCTTGCATACACAAATATGTCTGTTCTGTTCTGGAATGGGCCTATGGGCCATACTGTTATCTGAAAAGGGGCTAAGACCCAGTCTATCGTATTCTGAAAAGGGCTTCGGCCCAGTACCCGTGGTTATTTGAATAGGGCTTAGGCCCAATGGGCTTGAGCTGACTTGGGCTTTGGATGGGTTTTCCATATACAGTGAGTTTTCCAAACTCACCCCCTTTCTCTTCCATCCTTGCAGGTGAGCCCTAGTTGGTGGACTTGGAGCTGAGCGGGATTCAGAGCGGCCACGAAGAATAAATCTCTGGTTTTAAATAAGTTTCAAGTAGCTTCCTTTTAAATTTCACATTTATTTTTTATTATTTCTATTTTGGTTAAAGTTGTAATAAGGCCGCTCTATAATGTTTATTTTGGGTTTTTAAATTACTTAAATTGTTTTCGACTTGAGATTCACATCACTTAAATTGATTCCTTGAAATTGGTTAACTCTGGGTTTATCAAAAATTACTTGTTTCAAATCGACACGACAACCAAACGTCTTCGAAACAAAACTTTTCAAAGTACAACAAAAAGTCACGTTTTTTTAAACCCTTAACAATCGATAATGGATAGGACTCACACTAGTGAATCGGAACATTTCTCTTAAAACTTCATTAATGGTTTTTGCAAAGCTCACCCAAACTTTAGTAAACTAGGTAACTTGGTTAGTGGTAGGTAATGTGACACACCGGATTCGGCCTTAACGTCTAGGCCGGGTTTGTGGTGTTACACAACCAAAACCACAACCAAACATAATCATCAAGCCAAAGCATAAATTCCAAGATTAACAAAATGGACAAGCCATTTTCGAATGGCTTTTACATATATATACAACTTCAACCATATTCAAAAAGTAGTATAGCCTATACATGCCATAGGTTTCTAATTCAACTTTTAAAAGTACCGAAAGCAGTCGATAGTGTGATAGACTTCGCTGACGATCCCCGAGCCTGCAACTAGTCTCCAAAATCTATAAATAGAAGTAAAAATACACACACATAATAAGCTATCTTAGCTTAGTAAGTCATAAGAAAACATTAACTCAATAACAATAATAATTTAATAAGACATAATCAAACCATAGTTGTAAATTTAAATATCCACATATAACTAAACATAAATTAAGTTCTGCCCGAACATGCATTCGTTCTTTGTCCAAAATCATCTTTCATACTTAATATCAATAAAAATTTCACTTGATCGAATACATACTATGATAATACATTTATAAAACTCACATTTCCTTAGTCATGATTTGACATTGAATTACCATATAAACAAATGCACATACAAATTTTGGCATAAGTATGAAATTCACATTTCCATATCATACATATATATATATCATTAAATCGAATATGACCAATCATATACTTAAACTTATGGTTTCATTCACTTCATTCATAGCTCAATTCTTAATTCAAATATTATCTCAATGGCATTGATAATTTGTTAAGGCATAACCAAGCCATACTTATGAAATTTAATTACCAAACATTTATATATACATAAATTATAACATTTCCAAACACATATTGCTTCATTAACATGTTTAATATCACACAGACCTTATTTTTCCGAGTATATATATATACTTCCCTATAAACACGTTCTAAGGTTCACATTTCAAATACCTACTAATCGAATGCACAAAAATCCTTTAATATCAATATGAATTTCACATTTCAATTTATTCTTCATGTAACATTAGGCCGAATATAAGCTCAAAAATCAAACATTAATATCACATACTTGTACATTAATCCACATATAGATTTTCATATACACAATCACTACCATTAACGTCATATATAACTTGTATCACATATCAAATAATCAACTTACCTTATATTCGAAAAGGTAATAAATTGTCACATACCTGTTCATTTTAACTTGTTTCCACATTCATTCATAACTTATCCTTGCTCGTTGAACCATTCAGAATTAAAAAGGATACTCAAATTATAACACATATCGTACAATGCCAATGTCCCAGACGTGGTCTTACATGTAATCACATGTCGATGCCACTGTCCCGGATAAGGTCTTACACGAATCACAATTACGATGCCAATATCCCAGACATGGTCTTACTCGAAATCGTATATCGATGCCAACGTCCTAGACATGGTCTTACACGAGAACACATATTGGAAATCCTATGTCATGATATATGTATCCTAGCTATTTCTAACGTTCGTACAGGGCTTCTCAGACATCAAACCTTAATCGAATCGAATCGTAAACATAGCTCCCAAGTGTACACATATTTGGCTATCATTTATACATTCTCCAATATATCAATTCAGCACATGTAACTTATTTTTATTAAAAAAAATAACTATGTTTATTTGCTTATAAACTTACCTCGGACAACAGTAACCGAAATGGGACGATTAATTGACAATTTTAGTTTTTCCTCCGATCCAAATCTGATTTCTTTGGTTCTTGAACTAAATGTATTCAAAATAAAATAATTCAATATAATTTCATTAAATTTAGTCCAAAAACACATAAATGGGAAAATTACCATTTTACCCCTGACATTTACACTTTTTACAATTTAGTCCCTATTGCACAAAACACAAAATACACAAAATTTTAGCATACCCATGTTGAGAAGAATTTTACCCACTCTCAAAAAAATCCAAATGTTTCATTTATTTCACATTTTAGTCCCTAAAATTATTATTTTTGGAATTTAGTCCTAATTACTCAAAATCATCAAAAAATCCAATACAAAACATGTTTATCTAAAACATATCTTTCATATTTCATCATCAAACAGCAAAAATCACAACCTCTCATCAATGGCATAACTAAAAATATTCATCAAAATAAAAAATCCAAGCATGGGTTTTGTAGTACTCGAAGCAACGATCTCAAAAATGTAGAAATTATCAAAAACCGAGCTAGTTACATACCTTAATTAAGCTTCCAATGTGCCAAATACCTAAAGCTTTCTTTTATTTCTTTCTTTTGTTTCTTTCGGTCAAAAAATGAACGCATTCACATGGCTTTTAATTATGTTATAATATATTGTATATATTATTTACTATTTTACATATTTAGCCTTTAAAGTTTAATTAGAAAACCATATATAACATATCTAAAACCGCCTACACATATAATAAATGGCCTTATTACAACATTAGTACTTCATATTGTAAAGGCAATATCAATTAGGCATCATTCACATTTAATCATTAAATTTTCATTTTACGCGATTAAGTCCTTTTAATTAAATCGACACTCAAATGATAAAATTAAAGCACAAAAAATTCACACATATAAATTCACCCATAATAAACACTGAAAATAATTTTTAAATATTTTTCTGACTGAGATTCGTGGTCCCAAAGCCACCATTCTGAATTGGGTCTAAATCGAGCTGTTACAACTCTCCCCCTTAGGGATTTTCGTCCGCGAAAATCTTACCAATAAGTAGATTAAGGATTCTCTTCCATACAGTACATTTCAAAATTTTACATAGCTTCGGATTTCAAATCTCTTTAATCTCACAATTAAGATTTTGATCTGTCTTCTGCTATATATGATATCAAGTTGAAATTGCTTGTAACTGTATGGAATTACTTTCATTTTTTGTTCAATTCCTCTGATGAAATTAATTCCATGGATCATCTTCTCACAAAGTTCGATCTTGAAACAATGAATTTCTGTAACACCCCAAACCCGGCCTAGACGTTATGACCGGATCTGATGTGCCACATCGATGCGTTCAAAACATTCCGTATTACTTAGTTTGGAAAAACTTAGTTGGTGTTGTAAAAGACACTTTTAAAAGTAGGTTAAAGTGAATGGAAGCTGTGCACCAGGTAGGAAACCAGAAAAAGAGGAGGTGAGTCCGTCGGACTACTTAAGTACCAAGCTCCCTTCGGATCCAATCCTAGACATGCACACCGCCATTGCCACACTCTAACATCTCGTATAATTTTTGAGAAAACCGTTTGGTTATGTCCATCTTAAGAAAATTATTAAGGTTGAAAACGTTTGCTTAGCGGAAGTCTTACTTGTATTCGTGTTATTTTGAAATCACTTAATGTTTTTGAAAACGCGTCCTAGAGCTAATCCATTTCGTTAGTTATCATAGTTCAGTTTTATCATAATAGAATTAAATAATAAAGAAACAAACCAAACCATAAAAATAACTAAGCGGCCTTATTACATTTAAAAACCCAAAACCATAAACGAAAATATGGGAAAATCTAGTTCACCAGAAGAAAACGAATTTGCAGAAAACGTGTGGCCACTCCGAATCCCGCCCAGCTCCAAGTCCACCAACTAGGGCTTACCTGGAAGGATGGAAGAAAAAGGGGTGAGTTTGGGAAAACTCAGTGTATACAGAAACCCATCCAAAGCCCAAATCAACTCGAGCCCATTAGGCCTAAGCCCTATTCAGATAACAGTACACAGTGGACTGAAGCCCTTTTCAGAACATAGTAGCAAGGCCTTAGCCCCTTTTAACATAACAGTGTGGCCCAAAGGCCCAGTTCAGTAACATAGGTAACAATAGTAGTAATGCATGCAAACCCATCTGGGGAGACTACTCAACCCACCAACCGCTACACTGCACCCGTAGCAGCCCTACACCCCATGTGGGGAATATCTCAACCCACCTAGCCCTACACTCCACAATTGCAGCAACGCTGCTCAAATATCAGTAAGTTGAGGCAAAGCCTCCAGTACGTGGATGAACCACTTTCAATACTTCCTCCATCAATACCCTAATCCCATGCAACAGATATTAATAAAAGCATATCATGTAAAATACAGTATTAATCAATCATGCAGTTTAGCCCAATTTAAACCCTAGGGGTATTTCAGTAATTATGCTCTTTAGGGTAATTTTCGTAACTTAGCAACTACACAAGCTACTTCAGTAATTTTCAACAGTTTTATGCAATTTGGTTCCACCATCTAACTAACAGGCTAATTTGCCCCTCTCTTACCCATATTGGTCCGTAAGCCCATTGGGCCCAGTTTTGGCCCATCGAGACCCTCTTTTTCCAAAGTACGTTAAAATGTCACACGAACTTAATTACCACCTTGCGGTGCTAGATATAACAATTACTCTATGTCTTGAGAGCATTCGCATACTCACAAGCCCATGAAATGCCGGAATTTCGGCATTTCGACTTTTGCCGAATTGAACTAAGAAAGGGTGTTCGGTACACACCTGATTCGCGACGACTGCTACTGAGATCTCTTCCGATGTCCTACAATTGATTAGCACAGTTCTTATTTACAAACCATAATCACTAAACACACAACCTACTTATCCATGATCGAACCATGTCCCTAAAAGCCTTTGAAACCTTACCTTTTTGCCAAAATTGATAGCTAGCTCCGAATCCGATTGCTCCAACAACCCACGCCCTCAATCCAACACTTAAGAAGACACTAATCATTGACAGAAAACGCCAGTTAAAAACCCTTAGAGCCACATGCCCAAATCGACAGCCTCCCTAGATTTTAGGGACTTCGGCTTTTCCTAACTTTGTAAAATAGGACCAGATCTGAGATGATGAACACTTACCCCTTACTCCTTTTTTATCTCCACGCAATCTGATGCGGATTTATCTTTCAAACGATGGTAAAACTCGACTCCCAGAGTTTTGAAGTTTCGGCTATAAGCCCCCAAATCTATGGTTTTTCAGCTTTTGGGTAATGAAGGAGATGGCACTGTGGGGCTATAACCTTGATGTAGAATTGCCGACAGGTATCTAGGGTTTAGAAAAGATGATTGTCGTTTATTAGGCACAAAAATATCGAAGGATTTGGCTTGGAAGAAATCGGCACAACTAATGTATTTTTTTTGAGGTTTCAGCTTTTGTGGTTTCGGCACAAGTGTTGATGAACAACAGAATTGATGAATGGTTCTGAAGAAGAAAAATAGAAAAAAAAGAAGAATAGGGGAAGTGGTAGTTTCGGCTAGAGAGGAAGAAGAGAGAAAAGAATAACCTTGTGATGTCTGAGCAGAAGAGAACGGCACCACTCAATACCCTAGGTGCCGAAATACTAACCTCAAAACCCCATGCCGATTTTTCCCTCTTCAATTTCCCAAAATTCGGCCAACTCCTATCCTCTCTCCCAATCCCTTAAATCTCTCCCCTTATCACTCATTAATCCAAGCGTTTAGACTGATTCAAACTCTCCTCTAGCAGAATCCACCTGGACTCCAACACTTACCCCTCCAGCACTTAAAAATAAATGCATCTATTTGTCAACACAGGGAATCGATCCCATGCTTTCCCCAATGCTCCACATGCCACCTTTTTAGGAGCCTAGTGGCGTCACCCTTGCCACTTTACTAAAGCTCTTTTTGTGATGCAATCTGCCCATAACTCTATACAAGGGCCACTTAGCCAGAACCCTTAACTCCTAAGTCCAAAATTCAAAAATTCAATCGGGTTTTGGCCAACACATGGGCCTTCTATAAGCCCATTTACCTACTCAAAATATTAATTTCACATCCAAATACAAAATTTTAAAATCTTTACCAAAATACTAAAAACCGCGAATAAATCCGAAAATCAGGACGTTACAATTTCGGTACTTGCAACCATACAATAGTCTTCCTTTATTGCTTTCAAATTCTTAAACACAATGTCAAATAAATATTTCGACAATTTGAATTGCGTCTCCCGATTTCAATTCAATCTCATACTCACAGATTACTGTAATTTCTCTCCGAATCACAATATGAGTTTCAGATCTCAATCCAAAAGAATGATGACTGGCACCAGGTGTAGACTTATCAACACAGGAACGGATCACTCAACTGTTTTATCAAAAGAGAAATTCCATACGTATAGAGAGATTTCTTCAAGTAGTTAATAATAATTCAGATCACTCTATCATTTTCAATGATAAGAATAATCCTAAATCAAAGTTCATCAAAATTCTATTTCATTACTACTTAGATATCAACTCAAGCTGAAACAATCCTGAATGAACAGACAAATTACCACTGCGAGATTACCTGTAGCAGTTCTTGTACAATCTCAGAACTTCTCAGTAACCAATCATTGATCTGAAATTCTGAATCAGAAACCCATTTACGTTGAATCCCTTATAACTTACAAATTCAAAATTTTTCGACAATTCGAACTATCTTTGATGCGCCAAGTTCAGATCTCACTCTGTAATATCAAATATTAACTCAAGGTCTTTTAAAAGTTCAGGCCATTTTTACTATTCCCAAATTCAGATATTTCTCTGACATTAAACATTTTAAATTCTTATAATCATCGAATATGTCACATAACCCTTTTCATGTAGCTTTAACTGTATATAATCACAAGATATTTTTGCATACCCTTTCATTTGAACACACTTCAAACTATTCATTAACGTATGACTGAAAATCATAAACTCTTTATTCAACTCAAACTGAATTAGATCTGACATTTCGATTGATATTGTCTTCGTACAAAAGAAAACTTCAACAATCGAATTATCTTTAATTTACCATAACATTTCTTAGATAGAATGGTCCTGATAGATATAATTCTGTATCAAATCTTTAGGAACACAAATTCTTCTTCTAGGCTATCCATCAAATCACACATGTACTTTTAGAGTTTATCTCCAGTCTGGTGAATAAATTCAAAGACATATAACCTAATCATCCTTTCAATCAATTAATTTAAATCAGACTAAACTACTGAATCAATCATTTCAAAGAAATCTTTTCTTCTTGTTAGAAGGTTAACTTCAGACATACCATTATATAGATTTGATCTTGATCTTATATCATTTTCACTTTTACTGATGTCGAATCTTTCACGAGAACTAGAAAAGAGTTTATAATAAAGCTGTCTCATATATTAATCATCGAAGCTCTGAATATGCTGAAGTCATCTTAATCAAATAAAAATCATTAAACCTTAATAAGAACGATATCTCAACTCTATAAACAAATATTATCCTAACTGTTAATGGAGCATTTGAACACAGAAGAGAATCAAATATGGTTTAAACAACAACTAATGTAGAAACACAACTTTTATAACTCTGATAATGGTACTGCAGTACTCCAAATTTCAGAATAGAAATTATAAATATAATAGATATAGTCATCTCTATCAAATAGAGATCTCTTACAGATAATCACATAGAATCATAAGAAAACTAGGATAGCGAAATTTTCAACGCCTGAAGCTATACAGAATATCTGAGGACCACAATCTATATAAAATAATATCAATTCCGATGATGTCCCAGAAAATGTTCAGAAAGAACAATGTCACTCATAAAAACTAAAATCCACAATATCAGAAGCAATATAATCGTCACGTATATTCAACAGAACAATAGCCAGTAGAAATAAATTATTAATATCATACAGATTTTACTGTCAACTTACATATTCATACAAGGAATAATATACCATAGAAAGACAGAACAATGTCGAACATAACCCAAACAGACCAACGATGCTTTCATTTATTAGTATCATTAGCTAATGTTCTCATACAATAAGAATTCCTTTCATAATTAAATAGTCACCTATACTTTTGGAGGATAAATATACACATAGAATACCCAGAAGAAGTCATAATAACTTCCCGATTATCACTACTGCACTCAGCCATCAATACAATTGAAACATTATTGAACTGTCTAATTCTGTCATCAGAAATTTTCACATTACCTCTTCACTAATAGAAATCAATTCAGGAAAGCTTCAAGTTGATACTTTCTTTAGATAACATACTTGAATTGATCATTTAATCGAAGGTAAATTCTTCTGTAAGAATGACTTTGCATAATCTGAATAGTCTTCAAAACTATCCAATATCTCTTTTAATATTGCCTTCATTTGCTGATTCATTAACTTTTTTGACCACATTATTAATCTTCCGAACACGGACTTCTGTAACTCTACACTTATGAGTTTATTTAACTCAAAATTTACAGATTCCATTATAACCTTTCACTAATAAGGGGGTGAGGTAGTAAAGCCTCAAATTTAACTTGCACATAAATGCACATAACACATACTTTCACAAAATAACTAGTTCATTTCTAATTTCACATTCTCAAAACATTTAATAGACATTTTCTTTTAATCACTTTTGTTCTTCACACATAATTCATATGCCAACTTAAATCACTAATTCACAATTGAAAATTTCATATAGCATCATAACTCAAATGTCATAACTCGTATACTCATATAATTATAACATTTATCAATAACCAAAATGTCTGTAACACCCCTAACCCGTATCCGTCGCCAGAAGGGTTACGGAGTATAACAAAAAAAATTCATGAGCGAACAGTTGAACAAAATAAAATAGTGGATAATTATTTTTACCGATCTTTGAAATTAAAACAAAACCGAATTTACAAGGTATCAATTTATCATAAATAAACAATTTCATAATCCAAACGTAAATATGATGTACAACATGCCTTGCACTCATATATGCATCACAAAGAAAATCACTGTTCATTTGGTAGTTTGCCATAATAGTTGAATGCATTACAAAATTTAAATACCTATATTATTTAGCTCATAAAAACAAAAAAAAAAAGAAAAAGAAAAATAACCTCATTCCATAAGCCTAACTTTGACCTATTTAAATTAATAATCTAAATACCCATTTAGTAACATTTCACTTAATCAAAAGAGTTGTATTATAAAGCAAACATAGCCATTTTTTATAGTATTAAAGGTTAAGCCATATTTGTATGGCCATGATTACAAAATTTAGTATTATGCCATGAAAATCCCAAATTTAATATCTATACATGCCATAATGTTATACTTAACACCAACTAAGAAGGGGTACCAAAATGTTGCAGGCAGGTGTGATGACTTCGAGGATGGTCCCGAGCAAGTAACGGATCAAAAAGAAATCTAAATAAGAGACACGTAAACACACCAAATGAGTTTTCAACTCAGTGAGTCGTAAGCAAAATAATGCAACAATTAACTTAATATGTCGAAATAGAAACTAGAAAGGTCCATATATTACCCAAATTATCAATTCAACTACTACTCCAGTCTTACTATTAAATCGAAATATCATATAACCGAATACCTTAATTCCTTCCTCCAATATTTATCAATGATGAAATAGATGCATTCAGGCATATAGGTTTCAATTTTTCATGTCTCCAATTTCTTATTTCAAACAATAGTTTTTTCTTGTCCCTCATTTAGCTCCTGCATTTATTTTATCAACAACCAATTTTGCACACATAGTGCTCATTTTTGTAACACATCTATTTGTAACATCATATAAATTCACATATATCTATTTAACTAGCTCATTTTTCACCTTTTTACTATTTCTATCCAAAACATCAAAAAACACCATCCTCTTAGCATTTATCCAATCTAACCGTATGCCCATTTGTCACCTAATTAAGTAAAATATCAACATATGGGTTATAATAAAACATTGACTACTAACTAAATTTTCATTTAATTTAATAGAATTAACATGAAACCCTACCTTAATCAACCCTTAGGATGGCCGAATGTCCTTGAGAATTTCCCTCTTCTTTCCCTTAAGTTACGGCTTGCAAGAGAAAGAAGATGAATACTCTCTCTCTCCTTTCTTCTTTTATTCATCTTTTCCTATTAATTCATTTTTTTATTTAGATTATTTTAACCATTTGCCAACATAAAATTATAATAAATTTAACTTAGTGGGAGAAACATCATTACTTGGCCGGCCATTAATTGAATTTTGGGCATTTTGACATGCAAACCCAAGCTTTCCCACTTTGTAATTATTTGATCCTTACAATTTACCTATCACATTTTCTAAGTTTCTCAACTAAGTCCTTTCAAGAAAATTCACATTCCTAAGACTAAATTAAAACATCAAATTTTCACACATACACTATCACACATAGAATATAAAAAAATTAACTTTAAAATAATTTTTTTAAGACTCGATTTTGTGGTCCCGAAACCACATTCTGACTAGGGTCAAATTAAGGCTGTCACAACTCTTCCCCACTTAAAAATTTTCGTCATCGAAAATCTTACCAACAAATAAATTAGGATATCGTTCTTTCATAGAGTCTTTGAGCTCCCAAGTAGCCTCTTCTACTCCATGTTTTACCTATAATACTTTTACTAAAGAAATCTTCTTATTCCGCAATTCTTTCACTTCTTGAGCTAAGATACGGATCGGTTCTTCTTCATAACTCAAATTCGATTGAATCTCAATTTCTGATGGACTAACCACATTTGAAGGATCTGATCTATATCGTCTAAGCATCGATACGTGGAATACATTATGAATCTTCGCGAGTCCAGGTGGCAAAACCAATCTATAAGCAACTGCCCCTATTCGTTCTGCTATCTTGTACGGTCCAATAAATCTTGGGCTCAATTTGCCTTTACGGCCAAATCGTAGTACCTTTTTCTAAGGTAAGACTTTCAAAAATACTTTATCACCAATTTGATACTTAATATCTTTGTGTTTCAAATTTGCATACGATTTTTGACGATCCGATGCTGCTTTCAAACTATCACTAATCACTTTTACTTTTTTCTTCAGGTTCTCTGATCAAGTCAACCCCGTATATCTTATTTTCACAGAGCTTGGTCCAATACAGTGGCGTGCGGCACTTACGACCGTACAAAGCCTTGTATGGTGCCATCTTAATACTTTATTGGAAGCTATTATTGTACGCGAATTCAATCAAAGGAAAATATCATTCCCACGAACCACTGAACTCGAGAATACAACATCTCAACATATCTTCGAGTATCTGAATAACTCGTTCAGATTGACCATCCGTTTGGGGATGGAAAGCAGTGCTAAAATGTAACTTAGTACCCAACGCTTCGTGAAATTTTCTCCAGAGTCGAGATGTAAATCTAGGGTCTCTATCAAAAACAATAGAAGTAGGTAATCCATGTAATCGAACAATTTGGGAAATATATAATTCTGCCAATTTATCGAGCAAAAAATCCATGCGAACAGGGATAAAATGAGCGGACTTCGTCAATCTATCAACAATAACCCAGATTGAGTCTTTCTTACTCTGTGTCAACAGCAAACCAGATACAAAATCCATCGTTACTCGATCCCATTCCACTCAGGTATCATGATCGATTGTAGTAACCCCGAAGGCACCTGATGTTCTGCTTTCACTTGTTGACATATCAAACATTTAGAGGCAAAGTCAGAAATATCTCTTTTCATACCATGCCACCAATATTGTCTTTTTAAATCATTGTACATTTTCGTGCTACCAGGATGGATCGATATTCGGCTATTATGGGCCTCACTCAAAATCGTCGAAGTAAGTTCTGAATTTCTCGGGACACATAATCGATCTCTATATCTTAAACAATCATTGTCATCAATATGAAATTCTGAACCCATATTAGAATCGTATTGAGCTCGTTCAGCAACCAATTCGTCATCAATTTTCTGTGCTTCACAAATTTGCCCAATTAACACTGGTTCTGTTTTCAATTCCACTATTAGCTTATTATCGATGGAAATAGACAAATGTACATCCATTGCTCGAACAGCAAATAAAGATTTTCGACTTAGGGCATTAGCCACCATGTTAGCGTTACCTGGATGGTAATCAATGGCGATTTCATAATCCTTTAATAATTCTAGCCACCGTCATTGTCTCAGATTCAAGTCTCTCTGAGTCATTAAATATTTTAGACTTTCGTGATCAGTGAAAACATGACATTTCTTTCCAAACAGGTAGTGACACCAAATTTTAAGAGCAAACGCAATCGCGGCTAGTTCAATATCATGAGTTGGATAATTTTTCTTGTGAGGTTTTAGTTGTCTCGAAGCATACGCAACATGTGACAGCCCTAAAGTGACCCTAGTCGGAAAGCGGTTTCGGGACCGCTAAACCGAGTCACCAAATTATTTGAATATGATATTTATTGTCCAAAATATGTGAATATGAATGTGTGAAAGTTTTAAGCTTCGATTTAGTAAATTGCATGTGAATTTAGTCAATAGGACTTATGTGTGACACTTTTGAAATGTGATAGGCTAATCTATAAGGATCTATTAGTGCATGTAATCAAAAGGGTGGACTTGCATGTCAATTTTCCCCCCTAATTAGTAGTGGTCGGCCATGAGCATGAGGGTGGACAAAATGTTATGGCTAAAAAACATGTCATGAACATGTTGGGTTAATGCTTTATGTTAGGAAAAATAAAATAAGGAGTATGGGCAATAAAATAATAATGGGAAGGTAAATGATGATGAAAAAAAAAGAAAGAAAAAAAGCTCTCATGTTGTTCTTGGCTGAATAGAAGAAAGAAAAAGAAGGAAAAAGAGCTTTGAGGAAATCGGTTATGGTGGTTTGCTAGACTAAGGTATGTTTGATGATGTTCCATGAGATGCATTCATGTTTTAGTTGTTAGCTTGAGTTCTACCTAGCCCATGGTCTAAATCTTGCTATGCGATGGAGATGACACTCGGCCATGGATGTATCATTCTTGCTTGGTGTTGATGTTGTGTTGATGAGATATCAAGTTATTTTTGTGACCCAAGTTGAGATTTGGATTTTGGAATGAGTAAGGTTTTCGACTATGGTAATTATAAGGGTGATGGATGTTGTTTCATGCTAAATCTAGATGAACAATGTTAGTGCTTATATCCCGATATTTATGAGTTTCTTTCTTGGTTTTACCTCAAACCCATGAAGTATTTTTAATTGGTGTTGTTAGAGGTTTCGGTCATGGGATTATAAGCTTATTAGTTTTGATGGTGAAATTTATGCCTTGTAAGGGTAAATGGTTCAAAGGAACATTCGACCATGATGTAAAGATTATGGTGAAGTGATGTTAAATGCTTTGAATATTGAATTTATATATTGTTACAAGTTGAATTTAAGGTTTGCTAAATTGTCTTTGTCATTGCCGAATGTGTGTATAGTTAAAGAGAATTTGTTTAAGTGCTTAGTTAATTGATATTGAGTTAATGATATGTGTATTCGGTCATAAAGTTGCACATGAGGAAATGTTAGATTAATGGTATTAAATTGCTTAATGTGATTAAAAATGCGTATGACCATTTTGTATTTGAGCTAAAGGTGGCCATATGACCTATCAAATTCATTGTCATATTCGGCCATAAGCTAGCATAATGAGACTTTAATAAGTTAAATTTGTTTGAATTAGCTCAAGAGCTTAGAGGACCAAAGTTGGATAAGGGAAAGGAAAAAGTGATCGAATAGCCGTCGAAATCGTTCGACAACATCCGAGGTAAGTTTTCGAGTAATGAAACTTAGATTATGATTCGATTAGATTATGTTATAAGCAAATCAAAATCATGCCCTTTGTATGTAGCTATTGAGCCGAAAATGATAATGCTTGATAAGTGAATTGTGTTTGAATCCTAGTTATGAAAATGAAATATTGATGTGTCATGATTTATTGATATGTGCATGGATATTCGGATTGATAACCGGGCTAAGTCCCGAAGGCATTTGTGCTAGTGACTAATTCTGGGCTAAGCCCGAAGGCATTTGTGTGAGTTACTATATCCGGGCTAAGTCCCAAAGGCATTTGTGCGAGTTACTATAATCGGGCTAAGTCCCGAAGGCATTTGTGCGAGTTACTATAACCGGGCTAAGTCCCGAAGGCATTTGAGCTAGTAGCTATATCCGGCTAAACTCCGAAGGTACTTGGTTTGGGAATGAGCGATCTTGCTGTAAATTTCAAATTAATACGCTCATAAAATCCAAACGATGAGGTATGTTTCGTATATGCATCGGAAAAGTCGATTCGTTTTAATTAGTATTCGTTTAATTGATTAACGAATTTTCGGCCTTTAGTTAGGTTTGATACCTTGTGAATGAATATATTGATTGAAGCGTGAAGTAAGTATGTTTATGAGAATGTGCATATATGAAGTTATCCATTTAGCCATATGAATGTTATACCTTAGCCGAAACTAATTTCATTATTCAAAACTTACTAAGCATTAAATGCTTACTCCGTTTCTTTGATTCTCTGTTTTATAGATTTTGGTTCGTCAACTATCGGACTCGGGATTGTCGAAGTCGAAGTCGTCCACGCTATCAAAGCCCCCTTGGTACACTTTTGATTGAACTCTGAAATGGCATGTATAGGACTACCCTTTTTGTTGTTGGTCATGTACCCTTCGGTTTTGTATAAATTTGGATAGCCATGCGAAAATGGCTTATATACACTTTGAGCATAGCATTATAATCATCTTGTATGTTGTTCATTTAGAGGTATGGAAATGTTTGGTAACGATTAGCCATTGAGAATGGTTAATTATGATTATTTTGATGCTATGTATGACAAACTCTAGTTGATTCATGGAAAACCATGAAATAGGTAAGGTTTACCTTAAAAACAGATGCTGACAGCAGCAATGGTGTGGATTTGAAAAATCACTAAAAACAGTAATAATGAAATTAAATATTGAATAAATTATGTAATATAACCTTGATGAATCTAATTTCATATGGAAGAAACGAAACGGTCATATGAGTCGTATTTTAAGAGATATTTAAGTTTTCGTGGGACAGGGCCAGAGCGATTTCTGGATCCCCTGATCTGACTTTGGAAATTCATTATAAATTAACCAGAGATAATTAGAAGTCATGCCATATATGTATAGATTCCTTTTTGAGTCTAGTTTCATTAGAAATGAACGGCATAAGTATTTAAGCCCTGTACAGGGAGATATATAAGTCGTAATGCATGAAGGTCAGAGCTGCCGAACCCTGTAACAGGGGAGGCTTTTACTAATAAAATGTACTAATTGTCCTGACCAAAAATTCTAGAAAAAATCTTGTAGATGTATATATGAGTATAGTTTCAGGGAAATTTTACAAAACTGATTTTCGAGTTTTGGAACTCAAGATATGATTTTTAAGGTGACAGTGACGCAGTTAGCCAGCTAGTCTGGAAATTTTTATAATGGACTGTAAAAATAAGGGAATTAAGTCTGTTAACCCCTCGTGTCCGACTCTGGCAACGGTCTCGGGTACGAGGTGTTACAATTTTATTGGTATCAGAGCTACGGTTTAGTCGATTCTAGGACTACCGTAATACGTTTGGGTCTAGCTATACATGCCATTTTGTGATTATTTGATAGTGTGGTGATTTCTGACATTTGCAAATGTGTTTATTTATAGTAATGGATCCCAATCCCGACCGAGCGGTAGCTGATGATCTTGAGAGTGTAGCGCCTCCTCCAGCACAAGGGACAGTGCCGGCGGACTTTCAACCTATTGCTAGCAATCCGAATGATGAGGCTAGGCAAGCTTTTTACAGCGTGATGAATGATTGGTTTAACCAATATATTCGAACTAATACGGCTGTTCCACAACCTCCATTCCCAAATAATGCCACCCCTGCACCTACAATACCTCTGGCAACCGACCAAATAAGGTCAAATAAGCCCCCAGTTGACAAAATCCGAAAACACGGGGCTACTGAATTTAAAGCTACGGACAGCGATGATGCCGAGCAAGCTGAATTTTGGTTGGACAACACTATTCGGGTACTCGATGAGCTATCTTGCACACCCGATGAGTGCCTAAAGTGTACTATCTCCTTGCTACGTGATTCTGCCTACTATTGGTGGAATACATTTGTAATATCCTGATTTTGGGCCTAGTCGGAATAATGGTTTCGTGACCACAAAATCCGAGATAGAAATAATTATTTTATGATTATTTTAAGGTCTATGATATGATTGCATGATTGTGTGAAAATTTCGTGATGAAATTCTATGCCTAAAGTGCTTAAATTGAAAGTAGGGACTAAATCGAATAAGTTGCAAAACTTGCATTCTATAAGTTTTTGGTATGAAATTGTTTTGGAATATTAATGAGGAGGTCTTAAATAGAAATTTGACCAATTTTAAGTTCATGGACAAAATTAGGACATGGAAGGAATTTTTGGAAAGTTTAGTAGTAAGGGTATTTTGGTCATTTAGTTATTAAAATGAATTAAAAACAAAATTAAAAGCCAATTTTTGTCCATCTTCTTCATTAGGCCGAAATTTCAAGGGTTCTCCATAGCTAGGGTTTGTTTCAAGCTTCCAAGCTCCATAGTAAGTGATTCCAAGCCCCGTTTTTAATGATTTTTACGTTTTTGGAGTCCCGGTAGCTCAATTAAGCTTATGCTAGCAATAATTCAACCTAGGGTTCATATTTGGAAAAATACCCATAGGTGAAATTTGTGTATTTTGGTGTTTTATGATAGAATATTAGGTTTTAAATTATGTTAGACAACTTGTGCTACTCGGTTTTAAGTGAAAACGAGCAAAAGGGCTTAATCGGAAAAAATACCTAATAGTCATAAGTACATGTTAGAGTGAGAATTTGATGGTGCCATAGAAGGGAAAAATGATCAGCATGTTATAAAACATAAGAATAAGGAATAAAGTTTAATTCCTAAGCCTAGGGGCAAAAGTGTAAATATGCAAAAGTTTAGGGGCAAAATTGTAATTTTTCCAAAATATGATTTTGGGTCAATTTGAATAATGTGAGTCCTAATTAGACTATATTTTAAAAGATAGAGCAAGGAAAACTGAAATTCGGGCTAAAAAGGGGAAAATACTAAGTTGTGGACGAAATGGTAAAAGTAGCCATTTTCGCATACGAGGTAAGTTCATGTGTAAATGTAGTAACATAATTGTTGTTTTAAGGAATTTAATGTTGTTTATATGATATGATGGTTATTATTATCATGAAACGTTATGCTTTGTGGTTATTGTTGAATAATATGTAATTATGTGAATTACTTGATGAGTATGAACTATCACCGAGTATCGGTTCCGATATTCCGTGGAAGACGGCAAAGATGTGAGATCGAGGAAAAAAGCCCGTTTGAACCTTAGGAATAGATTAGGATACAAGTGACATGTCACTAGGATGGTTGAGCATCCGAACTCGTTGAGTTGAGTCCGAGTTCACTTATGGATGCGAATGTCCGAACTCGTTGAGTTGAGTCCGAGTTCGAGAGATGTAACTAGGCATCCGAGCTCGTTGAGTTGAGTCCGAGTTCGAGAGATGTAACTAGGCATCCGAGCTCGTTGAGTTGAGTCCGAGTTCACTTATGGATGCGAATGCCCGAGCTCGTTGAGTTGAGTCCGAGTTCAGTTATGGGTGGGTTACATGGTAGCTTGGCTACATATGTGGCACTTATGTGCAAACTTTCCATGTATCCGAATTATATTCCGATGTGTTCAACGGGTAAAGTTCTACTGAAATGGAGGAATACTCAAGATGAAAGGGACGTATTGGTAAGTGTTGTGAAATGGATACTTTGAACAGGTATGTACTTAACCCTCGGGTTGAAAAATCGATATAACAACAATATGGTAAGATGATAAATGAAAATGTGATATGAATGTCTTGGTGATGATTATGCAAATGATGTTTTATGTTTGCTTATATGGTTATGTTACTTGCTATTTGCATGTGAACTTATTCAGCATTTATGCTTACTCCCTCCTTTTCATTCTTTGTAGTTTTGACAAGCCAGCTCGGAAATCGGGAACGGTCAAAGGCTCGCTCACACTATCCGTATACCATCTTGGCATAATGGCTTGTATATTTTGAGTATGGCATGTATAGCATTATAATCATTTTGTATATATGGTCTTATGATATGGTTATTGAGTGGTATGGAAATGCTTGGTAATGATTAGCCATTGGAATGGCTAATCATGATCATATTTGGTGTTATGTATGCTAAATTGCTAGCTAATCCATGGAAACCATGAAATAGGTAAAATTTACTATAAAATAGATTCATACAGCACCAGTGACGTGAGTTTGAAAAATCACTAAAAATAGTAGAGATACAATTCGATGATGAATAATGTATGGAATTGAAGAATTATGAGTCTATTTTCATATGGATGGAACAAAACAGGTATATGAGTTATATTTTATGAGATGTTTAAATTTTTGTGAAACAGGGCCAGAGCGATTTCTGGATCCCCTGTTCTGACTTTGTAAATTCACCATAAATTTTACAAAGATAATTAGAAGTCATGCTTTATATTTACAGATTCCTTATTGAGTCTAGTTTTATTAGAGACAAACGGCATAGTCATTGAAGCTCTGTAGAGGGAGATATCTGATTTGTAATACACAGAGGTCAGAGTAGTCGAACCCTGAAACAGGGGAGACTTTAACTAATAAACTGTACTAATTGGCCTGACCAAAAATTCTAGAAAAAATTAGTAGATATATATTTGAGTCTAGTTTTAGGAAAAATTTACGGAATTGGATTTTGAGTTTCGTAACTCGAGATATGATTTTTAAAGCGACTGTGATGCAGTTAGCCAGCTTGTCTGAAAATTTTAAAATGAATTGTATGAGCTGTTTAAGTAATGAATTAAGTCTATTAACACCTCGTGTTCGACTCTAGCAATGGTCTCGGGTATGGGGCGTTACAACGTTGACTTCTGTTGTGCCCAAAGATCAAGTAACTTGGGAGTTTTTCCAAACCGAGTTTCGAAAAAAGTATATCAGTCAAAGATTCGTGGATAAAAAACGGAAGGAATTTCTTGAACTTAAACAAGGTTCCATGTCGGTTACCGACTATGAACGAAAGTTTGTAAGGCTTAGCCGATACGCTCGAGAATGCATTTCTTCAGAAGCCGTAATGTGTAAACGTTTCGAGGATGGACTGAATGATGATATAAAGCAGTATGTTGGCATTTTGGAAATCCGAGAATTTGTGGTACTTGTCGAGCGAGCTTGCAAAGCCGAGGAGCTCAGTATGGAGAAAAGAAAAGCTGATATGGGAGCAAAGGAGTTTCGTAAGAGGTCCTCGGGGAGGCCCTTTCAACAGTCATCGAAGAAATTTAGAGATGATTTGGGCCGATCTAGAGACACTTTGGGTTTTTCTAGACGAGATCGTGATCGACCCCCTATGAGTGCACGAGTCACTTCTGTCGCCAGTGTTGGAAATGATCGTCGAGACAGAACGGAGTGTCCGTATTGTGGTAAATGGCATTCGGGGAGTTGTAGATTCCATGACCGCTCCTGTTACAAGTGCGGATCAGTTGACCACTTTATTAAAGATTGCCCGAGGTTGTATGAACAGAATGTAAATCAGAGTGGGAAACCTGGTGCTACTATTGCTCGGGGTAGACCATCTAAGAATACGGGCAATGCTAGTGGCGGTCAGAGAGGATCTAGAGATGCTACAACCAGATCTGAGGCTCGTGCTCCTGCTAGAGCTTATGCTATACGTGCACGCGAGGATGCTTCTTCGCCTGATGTTATTACCGGTACTTTCACTCTCTTTGATACAATGTGATTGCTTTGATTGACCCTGGTTCTACTCATTCTTATATATGTAAAACCTTAGCAACCAGTAAGACTTTACCTGTTGAGTCTACTGAGTTTGTAATTCGGGTGTCAAATCCTTGGGTCATTATGTGCTTGTCGACAAAGTGTGTAAGAAATGTCCCTTAGAAATCCGAGGTTACTGCTTTTCGGCCAATTTGATGCTTTTCCCGTTTGATGAATTTGATGTTATCATCGGTATGGATTGGCTAACCGTTCACGATGCAGTTGTAAATTGCAAAAGAAAAACTATCGATTTGAGGTGTGCAAATAATGAGATGATTCGAGTTGAGTCTACCGACTTGAATGGGTCTCCAGCTGTAATGTCATCGATGTTGGCTCAGAAATATGTAAGAAAGGGGTGCGAAGCATACCTTGCGTATGTACTTGATGACAAAGAGTTAGAAAAGAAGCCTGAATCTATGCCAGTGGTTTGTGAATACCCGGATGTTTTTCCCGAAGAATTACCGGGTTTACCACCTGTTCGGGAGGTAGAGTTTGGCATCGAGCTTGTACCTGGGACTACACCGATTTCGATAGCTCCGTATCGTATGGCACCAACCGAGTTAAAAGAGTTGAAAGCTCAGTTGCAAGAGTTGACGGATAGAGGTTTCGCTCGACCAAGTTTCTCACCTTGGGGTGCACCAGTATTGTTTGTGAAAAGAAGGACGGAACCATGAGGTTGTGCATCGATTATCGTCAGCTGAATAAGGTGACAATAAAGAATAAATATCCGATACCGCATATTAACGATTTGTTTGATCAACTAAAGGGAGCCTCAGTGTTTTCAAAGATAGATTTGAGATCGGGTTATTATCGTTGCGAATTCGAGATTCGGATATACCCAAAACTGCTTTCAGAACGGGATACGGTCACTACGAATTCTTAGTGATGCCGTTTGGGCTCACTAATGCCCCCGCGGTATTTATGGATTTGATGAATCGAATTTTTAGACCGTATTTGGATCGGTTTGTAGTTGTGTTTATCGATGATATTTTGGTCTATTCGAGAAATGAAACAGATGATGCTGAACACCTGGGATTAGTGTTGCAAATTTTACGGGATAAGCAGTTATATGCTAAGTCCAGTAAGTGTGAGTTCTGGTTAAGAGAGGTTAGCTTCTTGGGTCATGTGGTATCTGCATCGGGTATTCGAGTTGATCCGAACAAAATTTCAGCCATACTTAACTAGAAGCCTCCGAGAAATATTACTGAGGTTCGGAGCTTTTTGGGACTTGCCGGTTACTACCGATGGTTTGTAAAAGGTTTCTCGATGATAGCCACACCAATAACGAAGCTACTTCAAAAAGATGTTAAGTTCGAATGGACGGAAAAATGTCAGAAAAGTTTTGATCAACTAAAAACTTATTTGACTGAAGCTCCAATTCTAGTGCAGCCCGAATCAGGCAAAGAGTTTGTCATCTATAGTGATGCCTCCCTACTTGGGTTGGGTTGCGTATTGATGCAAGAAGGTCGAGTTGTGTCCTATGCGTCGAGACAATTAAAGCCACATGAGAAAAATTATCCGACCCATGATCTTGAACTAGCTGCCATTGTGTTCGCCTTGAAAATATGGCGACATTACTTATTTGGTGAGAAGTGCCATGTATATTCGGATCACAAAAGTCTCAAATATTTGATGACTCAAAGAGACTTAAATCTGTGACAAAGACGTTGGCTCGAGTTGTTGAAAGATTATGAGCTTGTCATTGACTATCACCCGGGAAAGGCTAATGTGGTTGCGGATGCCTTAAGTCGTAAATCACTGTTTGCTTTACGAGCGATGAATGTACACTTGTCCGTTCTATCTGACAATGTGTTAGTGGCAGAATTAAAGGCCAAACCATTATTGATCCACCAAATTCGTGAAGCTCAGAAAGTCGATGATGAACTGGTTGCAAAACGGGCTGAACGTGTTCCGAATACGGAATCAGAGTTTCAAATTGATGATGACGATTGTTTGAGGTTCAGAAGTCGTTTGTGTGTTCCAAGAAATTCAGAACTCATTTCAATGATTCTGAACGAAGCTCATTGTAGCCGAATGTCAATTCACCCGGGGAGTACGAAAATGTACAACGATCTGAGACGTCAGTTTTGGTGGCATGGTATGAAACGAGACATTTCCGATTTTGTTTCGAAGTGTTTAATATGTCAGCAAGTGAAGGCGGAACATCAAGTGCCTACGGGTTTACTCCAGCCGATCATGGTACCTGAATGGAAATGGGATCGAGTCACGATGGATTTTGTGTCTGGGTTGCCATTGTCGACAAGTAAGAAAGATGCGATTTGGGTTGTTGTTGATAAACTGACTAAGTCGGCTCATTTTATTCCCGTATGTACGGATTTTTCATTAGATAAACTAGCTGAATTGTATGTTTCTCAGATTGTGAGATTACACGGGGTGCCCATTTCTATTGTATCGAATAGAGATCCGAGATTCACCTCGTGATTTTGGAAGAAATTGCAAGAAGCTTTGGGTACCAAGTTGTATTTTAGCACCGCTTTTCATCCCCAAACCGATGGTCAATCCGAGCGGATAATTTAGATACTCGAGGATATGTTGAGATGCTGCATCCTTGAGTTTAGTGGTTCATGGGAACGGTATCTACCTTTGATTGAGTTCGCTTACAACAATAGTTTTCAGTCAAGCATTAAGATGGCGCCTTACGAGGCTTTGTACGGTCGAAAATGCCGTACACCATTGTTTTGGACCGAGCTCGGTGAAAGAAAAATTTTCGGAGTTGACTTGATTAAAGATGCTGAGCAGAAAGTAAAAATAATTCGTGAAAGTCTGAAGGCAGCATCAGATCGTCAGAAGTCGTACGCAGATTTGAAACGAAAGGACATTGAGTATCAGGTGGGAGATAAAGTGTTTCTTAAAGTTTCACCTTGGAAAAAAATACTCAGATTTGGGCGTAAGGGCAAGTTGAGTCCGAGATTCATTGGGCCGTATGAAATCTCTGAACGAGTTGGTCCAGTTGCATATAGGTTGCTTTTACCCCCTGAACTTGAAAGGATCCACAACGTTTTTCATGTTTCGATGATTCGACGTTACAGATCTGATCCCTCGCACATAATAAGTCCCTCCGAGGTTGAAATTCAAACCGATATGAGTTATGAAGAAGAACCAATTCGTATCCTAGCTCGTGAAGTGAGAGAGTTGCGAAACAAAAAGGTTCCTTTAGTAAAAGTGTTATGGCTCAAACACGGGATGGAAGAAGCTACTTGGGAACCCGAGACTCTATGAAAGAACGATACCCAAACTTATTTACCGGTAAGATTTTTGGGGATGAAAATTTCTTAAGTGGGGGAGAGTTGTGACAGCCCTAAAGTGACCCTAGTCGGAAAGCGGTTTCGGGACCGCTAAATCGAGTCACCAAATTATTTGAATATGATATTTATTGTCCAAAATATGTGAATATGAATGTGTGAAAGTTTTAAGCTTCGATTTAGTAAATTGCATGTGAATTTAGTCAATAGGACTTATGTGTGACACTTTTGAAATGTGATAGGTTAAATCTATAAGGATCTATTAGTGCATGTAATCAAAAGGGTGGACTTGCATGTCAATTTCCCCCCTAATTAGTAGTGGCCGGCCATGAGCATGAGGGTGGACAAAATGTTATGGCTAAAAAACATGTCATGAACATGTTGGGTTAATGCTTTATGTTAGGAAAAATAAAATAAGGAGTATGGGCAATAAAATATTAATGGGAAGGTAAATGATGATGAAAAAAAAAGAAAGAAAAAAAGCTCTCATGTTGTTCTTGGCCGAATAGAAGAAAGAAAAAGAAGGAAAAAGAGCTTTGAGGAAATCAGCTATGGTGGTTTGCTAGACTAAGGTATGTTTGATGATGTTCCATGAGATGCATGCATGTTTTAGTTGTTAGCTTGAGTTCTACCTAGCCCATGGTCTAAATCTTGCTATGCGATGGAGATGACACTCGGCCATGGATGTATCATTCTTGCTTGGTGTTGATGTTGTGTTGATGAGATATCAAGTTATTTTTGTGACCCAAGTTGAGATTTGGATTTTGGAATGAGTAAGGTTTTCGGCTATGGTAATTATAAGGGTGATGGATGTTGCTTCATGCTAAATCTAAATGAACAATGTTAGTGCTTGTATCCCGATATTTATGAATTTCTTTCTTGGTTTTACCTCAAACCCATGAAGTATTTTTAATTGGTGTTGTTAGAGGTTTCGGTCATGGGATTATAAGCTTATTAGTTTTGATGGTGAAATTTATGCCTTGTAAGGGTAAATGGTTCAAAGGAACATTCGGCCATGATGTAAAGATTATGGTGAAGTGATGTTAAATGCTTTGAATATTGAATATATATATATATATTGTTATAAGTTGAATTTAAGGTTTGCTAAATTGTCTTTGTCATTGCCGAATGTGTGTATAGTTAAAGAGAATTTGTTTAAGTGCTTAGTTAATTGATATTGAGTTAATGATATGTGTATTCGGTCATAAAGTTGCACATGAGGAAATGTTAGATTAATGGTATTAAATTGCTTAATGTGATTAAAAATGCGTATGACCATTTTGTATTTGAGCTAAAGGTGGCCATATGACCTATCAAATTCATTGTCATATTCGGCCATAAGCTAGCATAATGAGACTTTAATAAGTTAAATTTGTTTGAATTAGCTCAAGAGCTTAGAGGACCAAAGTTGGATAAGGGAAAGGAAAAAGTGATCGAATAGCCGTCGAAATCGTTCGACAACATCCGAGGTAAGTTTTCGAGTAATGAAACTTAGATTATGATTCGATTAGATTATGTTATAAGCAAATCAAAATCATGCCCTTTGTATGTAGCTATTGAGTCGAAAATGATAATGCTTGATAAGTGAATTGTGTTTGAATCCTAGTTATGAAAATGAAATATTGATGTGTCATGATTTATTGATATGTGCATGGATATTCGGATTGATAACCGGGCTAAGTCCCGAAGGCATTTGTGCTAGTGACTAATTCCGGGCTAAGACCGAAGGCATTTGTGCGAGTTACTATATCCGGGCTAAGTCCCGAAGGCATTTTTGCGAGTTACTATAACCGGGCTAAGTCCAGAAGGCATTTGTGCGAGTTACTATAACCGGGCTAAGTCCCGAAGGCATTTGAGCTAGTAGCTATATCCGGCTAAACTCTGAAGGTACTTGGTTTGGGAATGAGCGATCTTGCTGTAAATTTCAAATTAATACGCTCATAAAATCCAAACGATGAGGTATGTTTCGTATATGCATCGGAAAAGTCGATTCGTTTTAATTAGTATTCGTTCAATTGATTAACGAATTTTCGGCCTTTAGTTAGGTTTGATACCTTGTGAATGAATATATTGATTGAAGCGTGAAGTAAGTATGTTTATGAGAATGTGCATATATGAAGTTATCCATTTAGCCATATGAATGTTATACCTTAGCCGAAACTAATTTCATTATTCAAAACTTACTAAGCATTAAATGCTTACTCCGTTTCTTTGATTCTCTGTTTTATAGATTTTGGTTCGTCAGCTATCAGACTCGGGATTGTCGAAGTCGAACTCGTCCACACTATAAAAGCCCACTTGGTACACTTTTGATTGAACTCTGAAATGGCATGTATAGGACTACCCTTTTTGTTGTTGGTCATGTACCCTTCGGTTTTGTATAAATTTGGATAGCCATGCGAAAATGGCTTATATACACTTTGAGCATAGCATTATAATCGTCTTGTATGTTGTTCATTGAGAGGTACGAAAATGTTTGGTAACGAATAGCCATTGGGAATGGTTAATTATGATTATTTTGATGCTATGTATGACAAACTCTAGTTGATTCATGGAAAACCATGAAATAGGTAAGGTTTACCTTAAAAACAGATGCTGACAGCAGCAGTGGTGTGGATTTGAAAAATCACTAAAAATAGTAAGAATGGAATTAAATAGTGAATAAATTATTTAATCGAACCTTGATGAATATACTTTCATATGGAAGAAACAAAACGGTCATATGAGTCGTATTTTAAGAGATATTTAAGTTTTCGTGGGACAGGGCCAGAGCAATTTCTGGATCCCTTGATCTAACTTTGGAAATTCATTATAAATTAACCAGAGATAATTAGAAGTCATGCCATATATGTATAGATTTATTTTTGAGTCTAGTTTAATTAGAAAGAAACTTCATAAGTATTAAAGCCCTGTACAGGGAGATATATAAGTCGTAATGCATGAAGGTCAGAGCAGTCGAACCCTGTAACAGGGGAGGCTTTAACTAATAAACTGTACTAACTGGCCCGACCAAAAGTTCTAGAAAAAACTTGTAGATGGATATATGAGTATAGTTTCAGGGAAAATTTATGAAACTGATTTTCAAGTTTTGGAACTCAAGATATGATTTTTAAGGTGACAGTGACGTAGTTAGCCAGCTAGTCTGGAAATTTTTAAAATGGACTGTAAAAATAAGGGAATTAAGTCTGTTAACCCCTTGTGTCCGACTCCGGCAACGGTCTCGGGTACGGGGTGTTACAAAACAACCTTACCCCCTGCATCAACACACAACCCAAACCGTTCAAAGAGGCATCACTGAAGACTACGAACTCTTTACCAGACTCAGGCTGAACTAACACAGGAGCCTCCGTCAAAAGGGTCTTCATCTGATCGAAACTTGTCTGACACTTCTCTGACCACTCAAATTTGACATCTTCCCGGAGTAGTTTCGTCAACGGTGTTGCAATCATCGAGAAACTTTTAATGAATCGTCGATAGTACCCAGCAAGTCCCAGAAAGCTCTGAACTTCAAAAACATTCCTCGGAGGTTTCCAATCAAGAATGGCTGAAATTTTGTTCGGATCAACTCTAATACCCAAAGCGGATACAACATGCCCCAGAAAGCTGACTTCCTTTAACCAGAATTCACATTTACTGAATTTTGCATACAACTGATTATCTTGCAAAATCAAAAGTACTAACCTCAAGTGTTCAGCGTGCTCGGACTCATTGTGAGAGTAAATCAGAATATCATCTATGAACACCACTGCAAATCGATCTAAATACTATCTGAATATCCGATTCATCAGATCCATGAAAACCGCCGGGGCATTAGTGAGCCCAAACGGCATCACTAAAAACTCATAGTGTCCGTATCTCGTTCTGAAAGAAGTCTTAGGAACGTCAGAATCTTTAACTCGCAACTAATAATAGCCAGACCAAAATCAATCTTCAAAAACACCGAAGCTCCTTTCAATTGGTCAAATAAGTCATCTATCCGTGGCAAGGATATTTATTCTTTACCGTCACTTTGTTGAGCTGACGATAATCAATACACATTCGCATAGTTTCGTCTTTCTTTTTCACGAACAGTACTAGAGCACCACAGGGTGAAAAGCTGGGTCACACAAAACCTCTGTCGGTCAACTCTTGCAATTGAGCTTTCAATTCTTTTAACTCAGTCGGTGCCATACGATACGGTGCTATCGAAATAGGTGTCGTACCTGGAACAAATGCTATGCCAAACTCTACTTCTCTAACAGGTGGCAATCCCGGTAATTCCTCAGGAAACACCTCCGGATACTCACAAGCTACAGACACAGTCTCAAGCTGTCGTTCCGATACCTTGCTATCCAGTACATATGCAAGATAAGCTTCATAACCCTTTCTCATATATTTCTGAGCCAACATAGAGGATATCACTGCCGATAGCCCATTTAAATCACTAGATTCAATTCAAATCATTTCACCACTCAAACATCGCAAGTCTACAGTCTTACGCTTGCAATTTACCACAGCGTCATGTTCGGTTAGCCAGTCCATTCCGAGAATAATATCGAATTCGCCAAAGGGTAAAAACATTAAATCCGCCGGAAAACAGAGGTCTTTGATTATCAATGAACATCTCCCGCATACTTTATCAACTAACACATATCGACCCAAAGGGTTTGACACTCGTATCACAAACTCAGTAGACTCAACAGGTAGAGTCTTACTGAATGTTAATGTTTCACATACGTAAGAATGAGTTGAACCAGGATCAATTAAAGTAAGTACACTAGTATCATAGAGAGTGAATGTACCAGTGATAACATCAGGAAAAGATGCCTCTTCTCGTGCACGGATGGCATAAGCTTTGGCAGGAGCACGAGTCTCAGATCGAATAGCCGTATCGAAAGTCTCTCTCTGACTACCACCTCTGCCTCCTGTATTTCTCGGTGATCTACCTCTAGTCGTTGTACCACTTGATCTCGCACCTTGCATCTTATTTTTCTCATCAGGTTCCGTGCAATCTCGAATGAAATGATCTCGCAAATCGCATCTATAACAGGCTCTGTTAATAGAATTCCCCCAACATTCACCTAATGTCGTCTTCCACACTGTGGACATTCGGGTTTTTCTTGCTGATTTTTGCCAACACTAGCAACCGAAGTAGCTCGAGAGTCCGTTGATGGTCGCTCCCTAATAGAAATTCCTGCAGTCATCTTTGATCTGTTAGCATCGTCTCTGAACTTCTTTTCAGTCGAGAAAGAAGTTTTACCTGCCGATCTTTTACGAAAGTCTCTAGTTTCAGTTTCAGCTTTCTTTTTCTCCTTTCCAAGCTCTTCAGCCTTGCAAGCTCGTTCAACCAGTGTTACAAATTCTTTTAGTTCTAAAATACCCACCAGCAACTTTAAATCTTCATTCAATCCCTTCTCAAATCTTTTACACATGGCAACTTTATCAGCTACAACTCCCGAGCATATCGACTGAGCCTTACAAACTTACGCTCATATTCGGATACCGTCAAACGGCCTTGTTTAAGCTCCAAAAATTCTTTGTGCTTTTGATCAATAAATCGTTGGCTGATATACTTTTTACGAAACTCCATCTGAAAGAAGTCCCAAGTAACTCGTTCCTTTGGAACGATTGAAATCAAGGTTCTCCACAAATAGTAGGCCGAATCTTGTAATAAGGATATGGCACACTTTAGACACTCATCGGGTGTGCAAGATAGCTCATCAAAAACACAGATGGTATTATCAAGCCAAAACTCAGCCTTTTCAGCGTCATCAGAAGCGGTGGCTCAAAATTCCTCAACCCCGCGTTTCCTAATCAGATCAACAGGAGGTTTACTCAGCCTCAAAGGATCAGTAGTTGCTGGTATTGTAGGAACCGGAGGAGGATTATTTAGATTCGGGAATTGTTGAGCAGCCGGGTTTGTTCGGGCATACTATGCAACCCACTCATTCATCATGGTAAAGAAAGCTTGTTTAGCCCCATCATCTTGATTACTCACAGATGGTTGAGGCTCGACAGGCGCTGTTCCTTGCGCAAGAGTAGGCGTTACACTCTCAACGTCATCCGCTAATGCTCTTACTGTATTGGATTCCATTTACTAATCAAAACAACAATTCCAATCGTCAGAAGTCATCACACTATCATATACTAGCATTATGGCATGTATAGCTAGACTCACACGTGCTATGGTAGTCCTAGGATCTACTAAACCGTAGCTCTAATACCAAAATAAATGTAACACCCCTAACCCGTATCCATCGCCAGAAGGGTTACGGAGTATTACAAAAAAAATTCATGAGCGAACAGTTGAACAAAATAAAATAGTGGATAATTATTTTTACCGATCTTTGCAATTAAAACAAAATCGAATTTACAAGGTATCAATTTATCATAAATAAACAATTTCATAATCCAAACGTATATATGATGTACAACGTGCCTTGCACTCATATATGCATCACAAAGAAGATCACTATTCATTTGGTAGTTTGCCATAACAGTTGAATGCATTACAAAATTTAAATACCTATATTATTTAGCTCATAAAAACAAAAACAAAAAAAAAAGAAAAATAACCTCATTCCATAAGCCTAACTTTGACCTATTTAAATTAATAATCTAAATACCCATTTAGTAACATTTCACTTAATCAAATGAGTTGTATTATAAAGCAAACATAGCCATTTTTTATAGTATTAAAGGTTAAGCCATATTCGTATGGCCATGATTACAAAATTTAGTATTATTCCATGAAAGTCCCAAATTTAATATCTATACATGCCATAATGTTATACTTAAGACCAACTAAGAAGGGGTACCAAAACGTTGCAGGCAGGTGTGATGACTTCGAGGATGGTCCCGAGCATGTAACGGATCAAAAAGAAATCTAAATAAGAGACAAGTAAACACACCAAATGAGTTTTCAACTTAGTGAGTCGTAATCAAAATAATGCAACAATTAACTTAATATTTCGAAATAGAAACTAGAAAGGTCCATATATTACCCAAATTATCAATTCAACTACTACTCCAGTCTTACTATTAAATCAAAATATCATATAACAGAATACCTTAATTCCTTCCTCCAATATTTATCAATGATGAAATAGATGCGTTCAGGCATATAGGTTTCAATTTTTCATGTCTCCAATTTCTTATTTCAAACAGTAGTTTTTTTTGTCCCTCATTTAGCTCCTGCATATATTTTATCAACAACCAATTTCGCACACATAGTGCTCAAGCAAGGAAATTTGCACCCATAGTGCCATTTTAACCCACACACATAGTGCCTTAGTAATCCACACTCGTATTGACATTCAAATCCGCACACATAGTGCCATACAAATCTGCACACATAGTGCCATACAAACCTGCACACATAGTGCCATTCAGATCCGCATACATAGTGCCAAAGTTATTTCGTTATAACAAAGTGATTGATTTAATTAACTAAATAGAGTCGGTCACATACTTTTCAATCAAAAGAATCCATAAATGAGAGTAATTCCTTCATGATATGCATACACCAATTATGTATAGAATAACCAATCTTAATTGCTTATAGACTTGCCTTGTGTTGGATAAAACGGTTCCAATCGGCTACTCGATATTCTTCACTTTGCCCTTGCTTGATTCCCCTCCTTTAAGTTCTTGAGCTTAAAATAAATAAATTGACTAGTTTAATCACCTTGCTAGTTATTTATATCCCATAATATTAATGATTTTAGATCACAAGAACCACACGGTAAAATTTGATCTTTTTAAATTATGTTTTTAAGCTATTCGGCTATTGACCACCTAAGATCACATTACTATTAATAATCCACTCATTACTTCAAATAAACACACATATATAAACACATATATATATTTGTATATACGACAACCACCCTTGCTAATTACTCACATATATAATTTAATGATTTCCACTACATCTTACAAACGTCATTTTTCAAGACATTAAGACTTCAACTAATGTTTATCTAATGCCTCAAGGCCAAATACATTATCCCTATCAAATTAGCAATTACTCACTATTTTTCATTTAACACATAGTTTCATCTCATGAACACTTTGACCGAATTCTTCTAAACTAGCATAAGCTTCACATCTATTCGTAACATCATATAAATTCACATATATCTATTTAACTAGCTCATTTTTCACCTTTCTACTATTTCTATCCAAAACATCAAAAAACACCATCCTCTTAGCATTTATCCAATCTAACCGTATGCCTATTTTGTCACCTAATTAAGTAAAATATCAACATATGGGTTATAATAAAACATTGACTACTAACTAAATTTTATTTAATTTAATAGAATTAACATGAAACCCTACCTTAATCATCCCTTAGGATGGCCGAATGTCCTTGAGAATTTCCCTCTTCTTTCCCTTAAGTTACGGCTTGCAAGAGGAAGAAGATGAATACTCTCTCTCTCCTTTCTTCTTTTATTCCTCTTTTCCTATTAATTCATTTTTTTATTTAAATTATTTTAACCATTTGCCAACATAAAATTATAATAAATTTAACTTAGTGGGAGAAACATCATTACTTGGCCGGCCATTAATTGAATTTTGGGCTTTTTGACTTGGAAACCCAAGCTTTCCCACTTTGTAATTATTTGATCCTTACAATTTACCTATCACATTTTCTAAGTTTCTCAACTAAGTCCTTTCAAGAAAATTCACATTCCTAAGACTAAATTAAAACATCAAATTTTCACACATACACTATCACACATAGAATATAAAAAATTTAACTTTAAAATATTTTTTTAAGACTCGGTTTTGTGGTCCCGAAACCACATTCCGACTAGGGTCAAATTAGGGCTGTCACAATGTCATATACTTTAACCCATACCTTTACGAGTGTCAACTCATCAAATATATATATTTTCATTCAAACATTTGAATACACATTCTATACTTTTAGAATCAGTTCGGTTGGAAGACATATCTGTCTCATCAAACAATTTTTTTTTGTCAGAGTCGCGAGATATCACACTATCGTAGGTTAAATATGACATGTATAGCTAGACTCACATACGCTATGGTAGTCCTAGAACCGGCTAAACCACAGCTCTGTTACCAATAAAATGTAACACCCCTAACTCGTATCCGTCGCCGAAAAGGGGTTACGAGAAATTACCAGACGAAACATAACTTCTGAATAATCATATGCATAATTTTATTGAAACTCTTAAAATAGATAATTATTTATATAAATAAAACTATATTAATCTCTTTCCAAATCATATTGCGGTACTTTCTAAACACATAATTAGATTTATAATACATAAGCAATAAGCACTGAACATATCATTTTATCCCATTGCATTTGTTCATACCATAAATACAATATAATATTACAATCTATAAACACATATATAATACATAATAAATAAAGATATTCAAACACATCTCATTTTTGACAAGTTTCATTTGGCACCATTTAGAAAATAACAAACTTAATTCCTTATAACATAAAGTACAATTCATTTAGTCACTTTACAAAACCTCGGCCGAATATTGTAATGCATATTTCAATGTCTACTTTTAACTTACTAAATCTCTTTACAAGCGTATGTTCTTACATAGAACTAATTCCAAACATTATCCAAAATTTTCATATCACATTAAGAACAATACAACTATGAATTTGCAATATAACAAACTTCATATTAAAGACCAATTCAACAAATACATATTCAACAATGCACATACCATTATATATAAATCAACCCATCACTTCATATACTTATATGTAAATATATATAAATACCAAATCGTGATTACTTTACCAACATAATTCTTATCCATTTCTTTACTTAATGAAAAAATTTAATAAGCTAACACATTCATTATATATAAATATCATGTCTTAAACATATATCTCTTACGCGGCAATAATTATTAATAAACTAACATAATTTGAAAACACACAACAAAGCATCCAAATTTACTATTCAAATGTTCAAAATCCAAATACAATTGCCGAATATAAACAAGTTAAATTCATATGCTTTAAAATACATATAGGAAATATGCTTTTTTACAAATCACAAGACCATATTAAGTCATTTTATATTCGGATATTCAATGAAAGTACACAATGAATCAAATTTTATACCTATCATTATAAAACCAAAGTTTTAGCCATATATGCACAAATTCCCATTTCTCAATAAAACCAAATACAAGACATATTTGAATCAATAAAATCATGAGTAAAATATCAAACATAACCATACTTATATATACCAAAACCAAATCAACCAAAACCACAACCAAACATAATCATCAAGCCAAAGCATAAATTCCAAGATTAACAAAATGGACAAGCCATTTTCTCATGGCTTATACATATATATACAACTTCAACCATATTCGAAAAGTAGTATAGCCTATACATGCCATAGGTCTCTAATTCAACTTTTCAAAGTACCGAAAGCAGTCGATAGTGTGATAGACTTCACTGACGATCCTCGAGCCTGCAACTAATATCCAAAATCTATAAATAGAAGTAAAAATGCACACACATAATAAGTTATCTTAGCTTAGTAAGTCATAAGCAAACATTATCTCAATAACAATAATAATTTAATAAGACATAACCAAACCATACTTGTAAATTCAAATATCCACATATAACTAAACATGAATTAAGTTTTGTCCAACAATGCATTCATTCTTTGTCCAAAATCATCTTTCATACTCAATATCAATAAAAAATTCACTTGATCTAATACATACTATGATAATACATTTATACAATTCACATTTCCTTAGTCAGAATTTCACATTCAATTACCATATAAACAAATGCACATATAAAATTTGGCATAAGTATGAAATTCACATTTCCATATCATACATATATATATCATTAAACCGAATATGACCAATCTTATACTTAAACTTATGGCTTCATTCACTTCATTCATAGCTCAATTCTTAATTCAAATATTATCTCAATGGCATTGATAATTTATTAAGGCATAACCAAGCCATACTTATGAAATTTAATTACCAAACATTTATCTATACATAAATTATAACATTTCCGAACACACATTGCGTCATTAACATGTTTAATATCACATAGACCTTATTTTGCCGAATATATTTATACTTCCCTATAAACACGTTCTAAGGTTCACATTTCAAATACCTACTAATCGAATGCACATAAATCATCTAATATCAATATGAATTTCACATTTCAATTTATTCTTCATGTAACATTAGGCTGAATATAAGCTCAAAAATCAAACATTAATATCACATACTTGTACATTAATCCACATATAGATTTTCATATACACAATCACTACCATTAACGTCATATATAACTTGTATCACATATCAAATAATCAACTTACCTTATATCCGAAAAGGTAATAAATTGTCACATACCTGTTCATTTTAACTTGTTTCCACATTCATTCGTAACTTATCCTTGCCCGTTGAACCATTCAGAATTAAAAAGGATATTCGGATTATAACACATATCGTACAATGCCAACGTCCCAGACGTGGCCTTACATGTAATCACATGTCGATGCCACTGTCCCAAACAGGGTCTTACACGAATCACAATTATGATGCCAATGTTCCAGACATGGTCTTACTCGAAATCATATATCGATGCCAATGTCCTAAACATGGTCTTACACGAGAACAGATATCGAAAATCCTATGTCATGACATATGTATCCTAGCTATTCCCAAGGTTCGTACGGGGCTTTTCGGACGTTAAATCTTGATCGAATTGAATCGTAAACATAGTTCCCAAGTGTACATATATTTGGCTATCATTTATACATTCTCCAATATATCAATTCAGCACATGTAACTTATTTTTATTAAAAAAAATAACTATGTTTATTTGCTTATAAACTTACCTCAGACAACGGTAATCAGAACAGGACGATTAATTGACGATTTTAGTGTTTCCTCAGGTCCAAATCCGATTTCTTTGGTTCTTGATCTAAATGTATTCAAGATAAACTAATTCAATATAATTTCATTCAATTTAGTCCAAAAACACATAAGTAGGCAAATTACCATTTTACCCCTGACATTTACACTTTTTACAATTTAGTCCCTATTGCACAAAACACAAAATACACAAAATTTCAGCATACCCATGTTGAGCCAAATTTTACCCACTCTCGAAAAAATCCATATATTTCATTTATTTCACATTTTAGTCCCTAAAATTATTATTTTTGCAATTTAGTCCTAATTACTCCAAATCATCAAAAACTCCAATACAAAACATGTTAATCTAAAACATATCTTTCATATTTCATCATCAAACAACAAAAATCACAACCTCTCATCAATGGCATAACTAAAAATATTCATCAAAATAAAAAATTCAAGTATGGGTTTTGTAGTACTCGAAGCAACGATCTCAAAAACGTAGAAATTATCAAAAACTAAGCTAGTTACATACCTTGATTAAGCTTCCAAAGTGCCGAATACCTAAAGTTTTCTTTTCTTTCTTTCTTTTGTTACTTTCGGTCAAAAGTATGAACACATTCACATGGCTTTTAATTATGTTATAATGTATTGTATATATTATTTACTATTTTACATATTTAACCTTTAAAGTTTAATTAGAAAACCATATATAACATATCTAAAATCGTCCACACATATAATAAATGGCCTTATTACAACATTAGTACTTCATATTGTAAAGACAATATCAATTAGGCATCATTCACATTTAATCATTAAATTTTCATTTTATGCGATTAAGACCTTTTAATTAAATCAGCACTCAAATGATAAAATTAAAGTACGAAAATTTCACACATAATAAACACTGAAAATAATTTTTAAATATTTTTCTGACTGGGATTTGTGGTCTGGAAACCACCATTCTGAATAGGGTCTAAATCGACTGTTACAATAAAAATATGTATAAATTATGGTTTATCACCAACCAAATCATGCCAACTCTATACCAAAATCATACCAAAACATATGTTTCAATACTTCAAATGTACATCATTCAATCTCACAACCAAAACTTACCACTTTATCAAATAAACATTTACCAATACTTATGAAAATGACTAATTTCTATAGCCATTCAAAACACATCATATTAATCATATTGCATCACATATTTCATACCAAGATCTCATTCATATACACAACCATAACCAAGCCAAATCACATGGCAAGATATATACATCACAAAACATATTCACATACTTCTAGCCTATACATGTCGTACTTCAATATTTACGCTTTCAAAAGGTAAAAAAATAAAGCCGATAGTGTGGTGATGATCCTCGATGGTCCCCGAGCTTTCGATAGCTTTGATATCTAAAAAAAACAATGCAAACACACACAAAGTAAGCTTTCAAAATCTTAGTAAGCCATAAACAAATAAACTTATCATTCAAAACATGAAAGCATTATCAAACTAATCATACTCTATGGCCAAATACTATCTCAAACCATATAGTTCATATACATATCACATACTCCCAACTCATTTACACATATAACATATTTTCTCATACTTATAACTCATATCATCACTTGTACATATACTTACCTTTTATTCTCATACATAATATACATTTCGAATGTATCTGAATCGTATACACATCTCATATAATCATTCATTTCTCAAAATTCCCGTTGAACCATTCGGAATCATAAGGATACGCAGATAGCTCGTACAATGCCAATGTACCAGACGTGGTCTTACATGTAAACAAATATCGATGCCATTGTCCCAGACAGGGTCTTACACAAAATTAAATACGATGTAGATGTCCTAGACATGGTCTTACATGTAAATCATAAGTTGATGCCAATGTCCCAGACGTGGTCTTACACGGTCACACATATCGGATCCTATGTCATGACATATGTATCCTAACTATTCCTATGGTTCGTACGGGACCTTTCGAACGTAAGAACTTTGTCTATACTTTCTCGAATGTCTCATATTCAATTCAATATGCCATTCATCTTTGTTCAATAGCATTTAAACATAAATAAACCATTACAAACACATTTATTTGTATATAGACTTACCTCGTACGGATTCGGATAGACGGAATCGGCTACTCAACGACTTTTGACTTTCCTTGATCTAATTTCGTTTTCTTTAGCTCTTGATTTATATAAATTCAAATTTACCTCCTTTATTCACCCAATCATTCAAATCAATCCACAAACACATATTTAGGGCAATTTACAAATTAACCCTCACATTTTCACATTTTGACACTTTAGTCCTTAATTCCCAAAAAAAAATACACAAAATTTCTTTCTACACATGCCTAGCCGAATTCTCATAGTGTTTATACAAGTCCATATATTTCATTTATTTCACATTTTAATCCTTCAAAATCTCATTTTTACAATTTAGCCCAAATTAATCAAATTCATCAAAAATTCAAAGACAAAACATGTTAACCCAATACATATCTTTCATTTACTATCATCAAACTTCATAAAACTCATAATTTTATCAATGGATTAACTCAAAATAATTAACAATTTCCAAAATTCAGACATGGGCTTAATAATACACTAAGCAACGATCACAAAAAACGTAAAAATTATAAAAAACTGAACAAAACTCATACCCTAATTGAGTAATGTGATTGCTGAATGCTTGAACCCTAGAAATGGTGTTCTTAATCTCTTATTTTTGGTGGAAATAACTTAGAAAAGATGAGCATGTGGCTTATTTTTACTATATTCATATTTATTTGATTAATTACTACTTTAACCTTACTAAATTATTAACATATAACATATAAACCATGGATATAAATGTCCACTAACCTTTACAATGGTTAATTATCAACATAAGGACCTTTTTTTTAGAAAGCCACAACAATTAAGCACTTAATCAAATAGAATGCCACTTTTACCTTTTCTGCAGGTCCTTTTATCAAATTGAGCACACAAATAATTAAATTTTCACACATACTAATTCACATATCATAAGCACAGAAAATAATATTAAAATATTTTTCTGACTCTAATTTGTGGTCTCGAAACCACTATTCCAATTAAGGTCTAAACCGAACTGTTACATTAAACACATTTATTCTTGCAACTTGACTGCATATATTATCTTATATGTGTCCTAATGACACGATGTGGTGTGTAGGGATGTGTGGGTATTTTTAACCCCACATGGTGTGATGGGATGGTCGGAGATGGTCTATAGAGTATGGGGGTAGGATCTTGCATATCTGTATTTATATCTAATTTTGTTACTGTGTCTAAAAAGGACATGCGTCCGTATCTGTATCTGTTTCTGGTTATGTGTATTATGATTGTATGCTTGCATGCTTAATTCTGTTGGGTTACACACTAAGTTTTCGTAAAATCACATTTGTTTGTTTTTCTGTCAGGTAATCCTTAGTCTTAGGCGGATCGGTGTAGTAGAGACTCAGCAGTGACCACTCTTCTGTTAAACTGCCTTAAATTACTATATGGTTTATTTTTATTTTGGATTACATTTGAGAGTTGTAATTTTGAGGACTCTCTAGACTGTTTGGTTTTAACTGGTTATTTTTGGATTATTTTAACTATTTAATTAATTTGCTAAATTCTTTTATTAAAAATGACAGTTTTTACGTAAACAAAGGTTTTTTTTAAAAACACGACTATGATTTCAAACCAAAATGATTAAAGCTTTCGCTGTAAATCAGATTTTTGGCAAATAAACTAGTAAAGCAATGCTTTCTAAAATAGACGTAAGGTATGTGAGTTAGTTAATCGAAATGATGTTACAAGACAACTTCGTTTTCAAACCCATTCTATGTGACATCACCAGATTTGGCCATAATGTTTAGGTCGGGTTTGGGGTGTTACATGTATTTCACCATTACCATACATTTGTCATGATTTTGTTTAATTACTTATTTATTTATTTTATACTTTAATTATAATATAATATAATATAATATAATATAATATTTTCTTAAATTATAAGTAAGTATATATAATTATTACAAGTATAATATTGTTACACATGTAATTTACTATTACCATACAATTGTAAATTTTATTGTTTATTTGCTTAATTTGTCCTTTTACTTTTCTCTATTCTATTATTAAGCTTTCACACTTTATTCAATTTAATCCTTATACCTAATTAACCTTAATTTAAACGAATTCACCTAATCAAAACCTAATTAACTACACTACTAATAGTCGTAAATATTTTTAATAAATATTTATGAATCTGTTTTCCAGAAACGGAGACCTGAAAATACACTTTCCGATACCCGTGATTATCGTGTCGTTAAAATAAAATATTTATTCCCTCCTCTAGTTTGAACAAACTTTAATTCACAAGAATTGCTATGTATTAAATCAAGTGGTTTTCTACTTCTTTCAATAGTTTGAAATGAAGACCTTATTAATTTTGCCTCAACACAAGTTTCACATTTGTGATTATAATTAATGTGAAATGAAGGAATGTGCTCTAAATTAATTAATCTATGTAAAGTATCATAATTAACATGTCTAAGCCTACCATGCCATAACCTAAATGACTCAAGCATATAAACAGAAGAGGAAGTGACATTCTTATTCATTGTCTTTGCTTTTACAAAGATTGCATTAAGTTTCCACATGTCATTTAATACATATCCCCTTCCCACAAAAATTCCCATTTTGGACAAAATTAGCTTTTGGGGTTCAAACACTATCCTAAAGCCGTGTACACTTAGGAGTGTCCCAGAAATAAACTTCTTGTGTATGTCAGGCATATACAACACATTTTGAAGCTTGAGTTCTTTGCCATAATTCATCTTCAAGACAACAGTACCTTTCCCCTTGATCTTGGAAGTCGTGACATTGCCCATATAGAGTTTCTCCCTTTTGTTACAAGGCACCAACTCAGAAAATGAGTCTTTGTCACAACAGATATGATGTATGGCACCAGTATCGAGCCACCATTCTCTTGGATTTGAGTCAACCATGTTGACTTTAAAAATCACAGCACATAAGTCCATATCAAGCACTTCCTTGAAAATTTCTTCCACAGTATTGGCCTTGTTAGCCTTGACTTTCTTTGGAAACCTACAGTCAGATGACTTGTGCCCTATCTTGCTACAATTGAAGCATTTCCCTTGAAATTTTTGCTTCTTGGAAACACAACCATTTGGTCCGAATTTAGACCCATTCTATGGTTGTTTTCCTTTCTTGAAGTCATTTTTGAATTCTACCATGTTTTCCTTAGCACTATTGACATTTGCTGCTTTGTTGAGTTTTTTGTTAGTACCTCTATTGTCTTCTTCAATCTGAAGTCTGACAATCAGGTCTTCTACTGACATTTCTTTTCTTTTATGCTTTAGGTAGTTCTTGAAGTCATTCCAAGCAGGGGGTAGCTTCTCAATAATGGCTGCCACCTGGAAGGATTCACTTATGACCATCCTTTTAGTAAGAATTTCATGAATGATCAATTGAAGTTCCTGCACTTGATACACAACTAGTTTAGAATCAACCATTACAAAATTCAAGAATTTGGCAACTAAAAACTTTTTAGCTCCAGCAGCTTTGGTTTTGTATTTATGGTCCAATGACATCTATAATTCATTAGCCGTCTTCTTGACACTGTATACTTGGTACAATGCATCCGACAACCCATTCAGAATGTAATTTTGGCACAGGAAATTAGAATGCTCTCAAGCTTCAAAAGTAGTGAAGGCGGTAACATCATCTACCTCGCCCTCTTTAACAGTAAGAGGGTCATCCTTCAAAAATTTGGCCAAGTTCAACATGGTCAAATAGAATAACATCTTCTGCTGCCATGTCTTGAAATTCTGTCTAGAGAATTTCATAGGCTTCTCATTGTGGTTTACAGCCATCGGCAACATTAAATTTTAGTTTAAAGCCTGAATTGGAACCAATGCTCCAGATTGTGAATTGAGTGAATTGGTGGGAGTTTTTATTTTCTATTAATATTTCAGAAATGAAACCAGAATTAGTATAATAATAAACAGAAAATTTAATTTCCAGTTTATACTACACTTTGATTCTATTAAACGGAAAAATTTAGTTAGGAACTAAAAATTCTGAAACAAAATCAATAACCAATTTCTGGTAACAAAATTGTTACTCTCAAATGATTACTGTTAAGAATCAAAAATAAAATAAATTCTATTAAACTATAGGAATGGAATCCAGAAACAGAATTGTTCAATTGATTTCTATTTGGAAACAGAAAATAAAACAAATTCTTTTGAACAACAAGAATAAAATCCTAAAATAGAATTATTCAATTGATTTCTATTTACAAATAGAATACAATTTCACCTTAGTGTCATGTTCATCTTAGATTAGAAAGTGGTAAAGAATATGTGTTAAGATTATTGCAAATATGTTAGTAAAATTAATAGTAATGTAAAATATTGATATAAACACAAGATCAAACTAGAACAATATAGATACATATATATATAAAATTTGAAAAAACAAAAATTGAAAATAAAACTGGATTGAAATTGTGTACTCATAGATAGGTAGAAATTTGATTGGTAGTTTAGGCCTATTTTCATAGTTTCCTTAAGACAGATTCGACCACTCCTTTGGTGCTAAAAAATGATGATCGACTGTCTCCCAAGATACAACAACGAGATGAGCACGGAAGTAGCATGGTTGCAGTGATCAACGAACTGTAGCCTAGCTTTCTTCTATCACTGAAAATAGGTTCGAAATATAGAGGGAAAATATCTCGAAATTTTTGCAGGAAAAATAGAGAAAACTTGAGTGTGTATCATTCATAAAGATTATTTCAATTTTAAATAAAATTCAAAATGAAAGAACTTTTGGAAATTTTTTACTAATGGAGCCATTAACGTCTGTAAATTAAGGAACCATTAAAAACTTAAATTAACTTCTGAATTAAAGGAGCCATTAACCTCAATTTAATATTTGTCCTTTTAAATCCAAATGGAATTTGAAGAGATAAGCTCTATTGAGAAAAATAAAATTATGTATTGGGCTAAAATATCTACAGGTCTAGAAAGGCCGGACCGATCCAGATATTTCACATTGCCCATGTCGTGCGGGTGCGCCCCCAACCCTTGCAGGTTTGGATTTACACCCCCTTGTGTGCAAGGGAGAGCATTAGCTTAGTCATTCAACAACCACAAAGTTGGTTTATATATATAAAAATATTCCACACTTGATGTCTAATCAATTTAGGACTAAGCTATCCATTTTCCTCAACATAATTCACAAGTGGCTTACTTTGAGCCTCAATTTCTCATTCATCACTCAATCATTTTGAGTGTATGATATACCATTGTAAAGGTCTCATGGGGTAGAATATAAAACCATAATTTTATGATTCAAATCTCCACCTTTACTAATCGAGAATATGCCTCAAAGCTTCCAAAAATCTATTTTTTTCCAACGGAGCCTTCATTTGACACTTCCCCATTTCTACCATCAAATTCACCTCCATCAATATCACCAAAATAACATTTAACACAACCCTCTCATCCCATGATTACCTAAGCAAAGAATAATATTAGAAATCCCATATCTCATCTTTGCCTTAACATCATCAATCCTTTTCCTACACCACCAAAACTTGATCCTCAAATTGATTCAATAAACCCGCAAGCCAAACCAAGGGAAGTGGAACCACGAACAAGTACTCAAGTATTGACAAGTGAGAAATGACATCTCACTATGGTTGAGGAGATTAATGCACTCAAATCTCAAGGTACTTAGTCTCTTATTCCATGACAGATGTCTAATAATGTTGTTGGTTCTAAATGGATTTTTCAGGATTAAATATAATTTCGATCATACAATCAATAAATATAAGGTTCAAGTTGTTGCTCAAGGGTTTAGTCAACGACTCAACATTGACTATATTGAAACTTTTGCTCCAACGGCTAAACATAAAACTATAAGAATTGTTCTTTCTATGGTAGTTTCTGATAATTGGTCCATTCATCAATTAGATGTTAATAGTGCGTTCTTGCATGAGACCTTAACTAAAGATGTTTATATGTTACAACCTAAGGGTTTTGTTGATAATGAGCACCTTACTCATGTCTACAAACTTCATAAGTCACTTTATGGTCTTAAACAAGTTCCCCATGCTTGGTATTCAGAATTACGAGATTATCTCATATAATTAAAGTTGGCTATTGCTACCTCTAATAATTGTCTCTTTATTTGTTTGGCAAATGATGTGAATATTTATGTGGTTTTTTATGTTGGTGACTTAGATTGTTATTGTAATATCCAGCTTCCAATGGTTTCAACAAATGTGATTTCGGGATCCCATTTTCGTAAACCGAATCCGTAAAAATTTACAGAGGTTTTTATTTTTATGATCTAGGACCAATTTATTTATTGCACATCCAGGACATATTGCATTCCATGGTAAAGATGTTATTTGGTAATAACTAATTGAAGTGAATTTCTATAATTGAAGTTGAATATCAGAATATAAACTAAATTGAAAAAGTACAAAAATATAGGATTTACTTAATATGAAATTGTGTTGAAACATGTTGTATATGTTCTGAAATTGTGAAATTCTAATAAATTATGATTATTGAAATGTTGGAATGACATTATTTTGATGATTTGCTTATAAGAGATGCTGCAAATTATGACTCGATTATCTATCTCATGAGGCATAGAATTTTAGATGAGGAAAATCAAATGCTTATGGCACCTTTTGAGCTAGATGAATTTAGGAAAGTAGTATATTATATGCAGCCAGATAAATCGCCTAGACCAAATGGTTTATGTAGCAGCCCATTTTTCAGTGGTGTCGAAAACAGTGACTTTGAGGCTACAAAACTGACGAGAGAATTCGTAAATATTATTATTTAATATTTATAAGTCAAATATTGTATTATAATAAATTTTGATTTGATAAATTTTTTTATTTGAACAAATAATTAGGTTCAAGTGGTAAATCTTTAAAGTCAAGTGATTTTTGAAAATGAGGTTTCGGGACCTTATTTTTATAAATTGAGCTTGTAAATATTTTATTAAATATTTAGGGCTATATTAAAATTTGGTTAAGAAATTTTAAGGTTTAAATAGTTAATTAGGTAAAAAGGACTAAATCATAATAGAAACAAAAGTTGATTTCCAATAGCTAAATGGACCAAATAGCTTTGCAAAGATAAATCAATGGACTTGAATGGTAATTATACCATATTTAAAGATAGTGAACGATATTGGTTTGGTGTAATTTAATTAGTTTTTAAAGGACAAAAAGGTAATTAATCAAATTAATGTTTAAACAAAAAAAATGCTATCATCTTTCTTTTGTTTTCACCTTGCTCAACTGAAATCTCCATGAAATGAGAGTTTTGAGTTTCGGCTATGGTTTGTTCAATTGCATGGTAAGATTTCTTGGCTCGTTTTTAGTAATTTTTATGTTTTTGAGCTTTTTTTAGCTTAATCTAGTTAACCTGGGGGTTAAATTGTAAAATTTTTAATTGTTATAAATTATGCCATGGATGAATTTATATGTTTTTGAATTTTTATGGTAGATTGTTAAGCTTGGTTGTAAAATAGACATATTTTGTTAAGTAATTTTTTACGATTTTAAGGCTTAAGGACTTATTTATGAAAATAGTAAAATTCAAGGAAAATATTGTAACTTGTTGATAAATATCGGCTTTTTTAAGATTAGGTAAAAATTGGCTAGCATTATTTATGGTTAAGAATAGTAAATTTCAAGTTTCGGGTTTAGGGACTAAATTACACAAAAGATTAAAAAAACTCAAATGGATACAAATCGCGAAATAGTGGTCAGTTCGTGTTAGAAGTCATTATGAGTTCAGGTAAGTTCATATATTAAATCATTCATTAAATGTAAATTTGCTAATTGGTATTGAATTATTAATATAAGTGTATTTTGGATTGATTATTATGTAGTACATGGTTAATTGAATTAAATGATTAAAGTGAATTATTGATGAATTTAAGAACATGTAAATTCCATGAATGGTTATATGAGATATTGTATCGAAAAGGGAATTAAAGTTTAAGTATGAAGAATGTGAACTTCATAGAAATATATTGAAATGCTAATATAAAAATGAAGGTCATTGATAAGGATATGGAAAGAGTCCCATTTGAACCTTATGAATACTTGGGATACAAATGACATGTCATTAGGGATTATACGGTTTTGGATATTGGTCTTGGATGTCCTACCGATGGTTGAGGTCCTATATTTGTTACAGATTCTCTACCGCTCGTGTAAGCAGCATCATGTAGCTATCATCCTGACCCACAGCTCATGTGAGCAGGCCCATTTCATAGCTCGTATGAGCACTATTGAAAAGGTTATGTTACAGTTACATGAAAAGGCACACTATGTGTGAGCATTCCCCAGTTATTTGATGTTATTCTATTTGGTTCAACAGGTAAATAAAGCTTAAATGAGTACATCAATATATAAAATGATTCATGATTTTGGATAATGAAATGGATTATAATTATATGTGTAATTAAAAGGAAATGATGGTTTCTTATACATGTATAAGTGATGAATTATGAAATGGAAATGTTGACATATTTTATACCATGTTTTGATTGGATTTATATGTGTATTGCTTCACTAACTAACCATATGAGGTGTTGTTTATAGGAAAGGAAATTTGGAGTATGACTAAGCTAATTTATGCTTGATTGCTTAATTTAATGTATTCGGTAAGTTTGAGTTTCCTTTTATACGAACTTACTAAGCATTAGTTGCTTATACAGTTGTTTTAATTGTTTTGTAGATAATTGGAAAGCTTAAATGGTTGGAATTAACGTCAGAGCACGATCACACTATCCATCGATCCTTTTGGTAACCTATGAATATATTGAAATGGTTATAAATGGCATGTATAGGGTTGTATGTTAATTTGTTATGTTTCGAGCCTATGCTTAACCTACTTGTGTATATATATGTTTTGAATTAGTTGGTATATGTTTGTGTTGATAGGTGAATTTGGTCTTTTATGTGTGTCTTGTGAGGAAGGATGGCTAACTGGTATAATTGAGAATGAAGTAACTAAATGGTGTGTGTGTGTGTGTGTGTGTGTGATATGTGTTTTGACATGTATAGGAATTGTTGCTAATTTGGCAATATGGTAATGTTTTTTTGTTGTACTAAACCTTGATATGCATAATGCCTTTTTTCATTGGTTTGCATATGACTAAACACTTTTGAATATGGTCATGTTGGTTATGCCTAGCTAATTTGGTAAGTTGAGATGGTATAGATTGAAAAGAAGTGATATTTTTTATCCATGTTGTATTGTTGAGATGTGGTGTTATAATCTTTTTCATGAATGGTTTTTTATATATGAAATGTGGTGCCTTTGAATGGCATATTGATTAGAACATATAGGATGCTTGAATTGGTATGTTTTGAATGTGTTAGGGCATGTTTTGGTCATATGAAAGTGTGTGGGGAAGGTGTGTCTTGATGTGCAAGTATAGGATTTGAGATGAGTTATTTTAAAAGCTAAATTAGAAGCACACGACCTAGGACACGAGCTGTCACATGGTCTTGTACCACTCACGATCACCCCACATGGCCATACGACAGTTAAATTTTAGGTGCAAGATGAACCACACAAGCTCAGAGAGTTACATGACCTGGTGACACAGCCTTGTGACCCAATTTGGTAAACACACACGGGTGGACACATGAGTTGGGACACGGACTTGTGTCCTTATTTTGAATGTCCACATGGTTTGGGTTATGTCACACGGCCAGGCCAGACGGTCAAGTGACCCCCTTTTCAAATTTTTCAACTTTTTCCCAAATTTTTTTATTTGTTTTAAATTAGTCCCAGACTATTCCCTAATTGTTTCTAGGACCTCGAAGGCTCGATTTAAGGCCCAAATGTGTATGTTTTCTATGTTTGTAATGAGTTTTTGGTAATTAATATTAAATAACATTATTGATATGTTTTGAAGTTAATTGTTTTGATTTGTATGATAATACTCCGTAAGCCTAATTTGACGATGGAGGCAAGTTAAGGGTGTTACAGTTTAAACTCTATTTTTTTTCATAAATTTGGAAAATTATTGGGAACAATGTGGTTTGCATGTGTACGAGTTGGGTTACATCGGGGAGCTTCCCATTGACTCTTATGAATACTCTGATTATTCTCATCCTAAAGGTTAGACATCTTAACACTTTAAAGGATTTGCTACCTATTTGTTTATGCAATGTCTTGTACAAAATTGTTTCAGAAGTTTTAGTAAATCATTTGAAAATGGTATCACCTAGTCTTATCTCAGAGAATTAATATGCTTTTGTGCATAATTGACTAATAACTGATAATGTTTTGGTAGCTTTTGAGATTATATATGGCGTGAAAAATCAACCTATAAGGGCAAGGGGTGATATAGCCTTGAAGATCGACATAAGTATCGCATACAATTGAGGACATTTCTCAAAGCTATGATGATCGCTTTGGGTTTTAGTTCTGATTGGGTAACATTTGATTATGCTTTGTGTGGTCAAATGTTACATATTCGTTATTACTAGGAGGTGAGCCCAATAATGCCACACCGTAAACTTCTATTCTTGATTTGTTTGTTTGAGGTGTCGGTCTTTATTCTTCTTGTTAAGAATAATTGGACGGTGGTGTTTGATTTGTGAGTCCCTACTTTGTGTGGATTCCAAGATTTGTATGATGGCGGTCTATGACTAGAAGCTGCTACGCCTAAACCTGATTCTAGGAGAGTTTGATGGGATTAAGGGTTGCCTCAATCGGTGCTATTGTCGTTTTCACCATAATTGTTTTTCTGATTACTTTTATGTTTTTCTTTCATGGCTCTATTGACTTTAAGTTTCTTGCATGATTTTTAAATCTTTAAGTATGGTCGTCGTTCTAGTGGGTCTTGTGATGCTAGGTAAGTTTTTCTTTGACTTTTCTACGTGATTTGGCATGTATGAATTTTCCCAAGGTTCCACATTTTTGGGCAATTATTATGTCTTGTTTTCTTTATTTTCTTTTAATCATATTACTATTTTCTTTTCTTTTCTTTTTACATAGGTTTTCTAGTAGGGTTTCATGTAGTAGTTAGGTTTTCTAGTAGGGTTTCATGTAGTAGTTTTTTTCCTGTAACTTTTTCCTGTTTATTTTTTTACTTCCTCTTAAAACTGTTCTTGCGATATTTTCTATTTGTTCTCATTTTTAGCTTTGTTTCTTGAAATTTTAGGGGTCCTTCTGGGTGGTGGGTGTTTGGTGTTTCCTTTTGCTGATAATATTTTGTTTCATGGGTGCTTGCATGGCTTCTTAACTCTCCCTGTTGCGTCTTGTTCCTTTTCCAGTTTAGGTTCACTGTTGTTTTTCTTTGATGAATTTTCTCTGTTCTTTGTGGTTTCTTGGCGCCTTCTTACTGCCCCTCTCTATTGTGATCTTGTAGGTTGTTTTGGTAGCTCTTGAAGAAAGTCTCTCGTGCTCAGCCTGGTCTGGGTGTCAAGTGTGTTTCTCTTGTGCGCCTTCATTGTTGTTCAAGGATATGGAGGAGGACATAAATGTACAACGAGAAAGATTAAATTTTTCAAAAAAAGAGTAAAAAAGAGTGATTAGCTCTAATCAATATTTTACAAACCCTAAGGGCTATGAGGCTTGAGCAATAAGGAAGATATTGTCTAAAAGGAAAAACACAGAAACTATGTACCGAGTCTTAAAATCTCTATAGTTCACAAAGGAAGAGGTTAGCTTTGTGGCATTAAGGGAAGGTGTTATTTTGGTTAAGTTTGGTGCAATTGAGGATAGAACGAGAATCTTTAATCTTTCTCCTTGGCTCTTTGATCAGTGCTTATTTACTTTATTTCCTTTGTTAGAATTAAGTGACCCAAATCCTTATTTAAATAAAATACAGTGGTAAAATAAAATAAAAGAAGAATCCATACAGAATTACACTTCTTTTATTTTATTTTAGAATAAGGTTTTTTACACCTTATTAAATTCCATCTATTTGATATTGATTAGAATAAGGTGTTTCAGTCTTACTAGAATATGGCTTTACAAGCCTATAAATAGACATAGTCTATTCCTCTTGTAAAAAATTCAAATTCGACATAGTGAATTTTCTTCTCCTCTACCAGTGGTTTTTTTCTCGAAAGGGTTTCCACGTGAAAATCTGTGTTTTTTATTTTTATTTTATTTTATTTTTCACAAATTGGTATCTGAGCTTTCGGGTTGTTATCTCGATCACGGTAATGGCGTCTTTGAAGTATGAAATTTCGCTATTGGATCGCAATACCATATTTGCATTGTGGCAGATTAAGATGCAAGCAGTTCTTGCGCAGATGGATCTGGAGGATGCCCTGCTAGGGATACATAAGATGCCATTAACATTAACAAATGAAGAGAAGAAGCATAAGGATTGAAAGGCATTAATACAATTACATCTGCATTTGTCCAACGAAAATTTGAAGGATGTGATGAAAGAGAAGATTGCCGCTGCATTATGGAAAAGGCTAAAACAAATATGTATGTCAAAAACTCTAACAAGCAAGTTGCATATGAAGTAGCGTCTTTATGGTCATCGTTTGGAGGAAGGTGCATCTGTACATGAACACTTAACAGTGTTTAAAGAAATTCTCTCAAACTTGGAGGCCATGGAGGTTCAGCATGATAAGGAAGATTTAGGGTTGATTCTACTTTGTTCATTGCCACCGTCTTATTCAACCTTTAGAAACACAATTTTATATAGTCACAAGTCTCTCACATTTGATGAGGTTTATGATTCTTTGACCTCGTATGATAAGATGAAGCATCTTGTGGTTAAACCCGACTCTCAGGGAGAGGGTCTCATAATTCGTGGGAGACAAGACCGGAATTCTAATGATAATCGTGGAAGGACATAGGAATGAAATCCTCGCGGTAAATCTAAGGGTAGATCAAAATCTTCAAACAGAGGTAAAACTTGCAACTTTTGAAAGAAGAAATGACACATTAAATCTGAGTGCTATAAGCTACAAAATAAGATTAAAAGGGAGGTTGTGAATCAAAAGGGAAAACAACCAGAAAATTCCAGTGAAGCTGATGTTGTGGAAGACTACAACGATGGTGAACTTCTAGTCACTTCTGTCAATGATTCTAAAGTAAGTGAGGAGTGGATACTTGATTCAGGCTGCACCTTCCACATGAGTCCCATTCGGGATTAGTTTACAACTTACGAAACAGTGTTTGAATGTGTTGTTTTGATGGGAAATAATGCTTCATGTAAAATTGTAAGTGTTGGAACAATTAAAGTTAAGATGTTTGATGGAGTTGTCAGAACACTTAGTGACGTACAACATGTTCCAGAATTGAAAAGAAATTTAATTCCGTTGAGTACTCTTGATTCAAAAGGGTACAGATACACAGCTGAAAGTAGAGTTTTAAAGATTTCCAAAGGTTTCCTTGTTGTGATGAAAGGGCAGAGAAAGATTGCCAAGTTATATGTTTTGCAGGGTTCTACTATTACTGGTGATGCAGCTGTCGTTTCCTCTTCCTTGTCAGATGATGATATTACTAAACTTTGGCATATGCGCTTAGGGCATATGAGTGAGAATGGCATGGCAGAATTGAGCAAAGAGAACTTCTTGATGGGAAAGGAATTTGCAAACTAATTTTTGTGAGCACTGCATTTTTGGGAAGCAAAAGAGAGTTCGATTCACCAGAGGAATCCATAACACAAAGGGAATATTGGAGTATATTCATTCTGATCTGTGGGGGCCATCCAGAGTACCTTCAAGAGGTGGAGCTAATTATATGCTAACCTTTATTGATGATTTTTCCAGAAAAGTTTGGGCGTTCTTCTTGAAGTAGAAAAGCGGTGTGTTTTTCGCATTTAAGTCTTGGAAAATTATGATTGAAAAATAGATGGGAAAACAAATAAAATATCTCCGCACAGACAATGGCTTAGAGTTCTGTTCTGATGAGTTTAATAGATTGTGCAAGTCAGAAGGGATCATGAGACACTTGATAGTTCGTCATACTCCGTAGCAAAATAGTGTTGCAGAATGAATGAACAGAATGATCATGGAGAATGTTCGATGTATGTTGTCAAATGCCAACTTACCAAAGTCATTTTGGGCCGAAGCAGCCTCTACTGCATGTTCTTTGATCAACCGATCCCCATCCGTTGCGATTGAGAAAAAGACTCCGCAAGAGTTATGGTCTGGTAATCCCGCAAATTATTTTGATTTAAAGATTTTTGGGTGTCCTGCGTATGCTCATGTTGATAATGGAAAATTGAAACTGAGATTCATTAAATGTGTTTTTCTTGGTATAAAGCTGGTGTAAAAGGGTATAAGTTATGGTGTCCTGAAAATAGAAAAGTTGTGATTAGCAAAGATGTTGTTTTTGATGAAACTGCTATGCTACCTAACTTATCTCATAAAGACTCTTCCAATACAGAAAATCAAAAGCAGGTGGAGCATCAGATTAATACAGAGTCGACTCCTCAGGCCAGTACAAAAATTCAGAATAGAGTTGCTTCTTCATCGCAATACTCTATCTCCAAAAACAGAACTAGAAGAGAAATTAAACCTCCAAAGAAGTATGCTGAGACTGATCTAGTTGCTTATGCTTTAAATGTGGCTGAAGATATAAATGCAAATCAAGAGCCATCTAATTATTCTGAGGCGGTTAGTTGTGAAGACTCAGAAAAATGGATGTTTGCTATGCAAGAGAAGATGGAATCACTCCACAAAAACAAAACATAGGATCTTGTGAAACTTCTTAAAGGTAAGAAGACTGTTCGTTGTAAATGGGTGTTTAAAAAGAAAGAAAGGATTCCAAGAGTTGAAAAACCCAAATATAAGGCAAGGCTTGTTACAAAGGGTTACAGTCAAATTCCAATAGTGGACTTCACAGAGTGTTCTCCCCAGTTGTTAAGCATAGTTCGATTTGAGCTTTGATTGGTATTGTGGCCATGCATGATTTAGAGCTTGAGCAGTTAGATGTAAAAACTACATTTTTACATAGAGAACTTGAGGAGGATATTTAAATGCAATAACCAGAGGGCTTTACAGTCTCAAAAAAAGAGGACTATGTTTGCTTGCTGAAAAAGTCCCTTTACGGTTTGAAACAGTCACCAAGACAGTGGTACAAGAGGTTTGATTCCTTTATAACTTCTCATGATTTCAAAAGAAGTAGTTTTGATAGTTGTGTTTACTTTAAGAAAAACAGTGATGGTTCTTTTGTGTATCTACTTCTTTATGTTGATGACATGTTGATAGCAGTAAAAGATAAAGGAGAGATAAGAAAGGTCAAAGCCCAACTAAGTGAAAAATTTGAGATGAAAGATTTGGGACCAGCAAAGAAGATACTTGGTATGGAGATTCTCAAAGATAGAAAAGCAAGTAAATTGTACCTAAGTCAGAAGGGGTATATTGAGAAAGTTCTTTGCAGGTTCAATATGCAGAGTGCTAAGCCTATTAGTACTCATTTAGCAGCCCATTTCAAACTTCCATCGGCTTTGTCTCCACAATCAGATGATGAGATTGAGTACATGTCACATGTTTCATACTTTAGTGCAGTGGGATCTCTCATGTATGCTATAGTTTGTTCACGTCCAGATTTATCATATGCAGTTAGTGCAGTTAGCAGATATATGGTGAATCCCGGTAAAGAACATTGGAAAGTAGTTCAGTGGATTTTAAGATACTTACGAGGTACTACTGATGTTGGCTTACAGTTTGGAAGAACTAGAGATTGAGTCATTGGGTATGTTGATGTTGATTTTGCTGGAGACCTTGATAGAAGAAGATCTCTCACAGGTTATGTCTTTACAATCGGAGGCTGTGCAATCAGTTGGAAAGCCACTTTGCAAACTACAGTCGCTTTGTCTACCACTGAAGCTGAGTACATGGCAATTATTGAGGCTTGTAAAGAAGCTATCTGGTTGAAGGGACTCTTTAGTGAACTCAATGAAGACCTTCAAATTAGTACAATATTTTGTGACAGTCAGAGTGCAATCTTCCTTACAAAAGATCAAATGTTTCGTGAGAGAACAAAACACATTGATGTTCGGTATATTTTATTTGTGATATTATTGCTCGTGGTGATATTGTTGTGAGCAAAATTAGTACTCTTGAAAATCTTATAGATTTGATGACAAAGTCACTTCCTATAACCAAGTTTGAGCATTGCTTAGACTTGGTTGGTGTTTATTGTTGAAGTTAAACCCTTAAGGGGTTTTATGGAAGAGGTGGAGAACTTGTTCGTTGAGAGTTCGTGATAAAGAACTTGTTCATTGAGAATTCGTGTCAAGGTGGAGATTGTTAGAATTAACTGACCCGAATCCTTATTTAAATAAAATACAGTGGTAAAATAAAATAAAAGAAGAATCCATATAGAATTACACTTCTTTTATTTTATTTTAGAATAAGGTTTTTTAAACCTTATTAAATTCCACCTATTTGATATTGATTAGAATAAGGTGTTTCAGTCTTACTAGAATATGGCTTTACAAGCCTATAAATAGACATAGTCTATTCCTCTTATAAAAAATTCGAATTCGACATAGTGAATTTTCTTCTCCTCTGCCCGTGGTTTTTTCCCGAAAGGGTTTCCACTTAAAAATTTGTGTTTTTTATTATTTTATTTTATTTTATTTTATTTTTCACATCCTTTTTGTTGAGGACCAAGGTTTAGATGATTACGTGTTTAATATCACACCTTTTTGGGTTAGAATTTACAACATGCCATTCAAGTAAATGGATAAACAAATGGCCATAATAGTGAGAGAGGTGATAGATGAGGTGTTGGCAATAGATTAGCGTGATAGAGATGGGGGTTGGACAGAGTATATTAGAGCCAGGATAAAAATAGATGTGTCTAAACCCCTTTGAAGGGCGGTACACCTTGTGGGACGAGAGGAGACTGAAATTGTTTGTACTATTAAATACGAGCAGTTGCCTGCCTTTTGCTATATTTGTAGGATCATTGGACATACAACACAAAAGTGCAACAAGAAAGAAGAATATTTTGGATCGTGTAATACTAGCTTCTAGTATGGAAGTTGGCTCAGAGTATAAATAGATGGAAAAGCCAAGCTAGAGGCAACTGGAGAAATGGAATTGGAATATTAGAAAGCAAGCCAAATCAAAATTCAGAGACAAATGATACCAAGGAGAGAAGTAGAGATGAAAATGGTCCTACGAGACTTAAAGAAAAAGAAAAGGCTAGAATAGGAGAGGAGGATTTCGAGTCTAGTTCTCCTATAGAAAAATGACCAACAAAAATTATTCGTGATGGTAGGGGAAGAACGCGATGCAAAAGAAAAAGAATAAAAGGAGGAAATGGGGAGAACATTGATGAAAGTTTGCCAGATTAGTGTGTAGAAAGCTTGTGGATAGTCTTTCACCTTGTAAGGCGGTGCTTGGTGACATGCCCCACCAAGAGCAATAAAGCTACTATGTTGGAACTGTCGTGGGCTTGGGAACCCTGCGACTATTTGGAGTTCTAAGCAACTTCTTGTTGCTACTAACCCTGATGTTATATTCTTTTACGAAACTAAGATGCAATCTAATAATTACTCTCATGTTCAAAACCAATGCATGATGCATGGGCGTTTGGAAATGAATTAGATGGGTAGAAGTGGTAGCTTAGCTATGCTTTGGAAGGAGAGAGTCAAAGTGGAAATCCAAAACTACTTATGTCACCACATCGACTCGATGGTTCATTTAGAAAATCAAAATAGAATCATATTTACCGACTTCTATAACACCCCTAACCCGTATCTATCATTGGAATAAAGTTACGGAGCATTACCAAAACACCATAACTTAAAAACTTTCATTCTTAAACATTTCATATATCATAGTATATTTTATTCAAACATATCCATAATTTCCCTTATTTGAGCCCTTTGGGGCATAGAGTCAGTTTAGAAACGATTTGGGACTAAATCAGAAACATTAAGAATTTCATAGAAAAAGATAAAAAATTTCAAACTCTAAGGTTCACATGGCCGTTTAGTCAGGCCATGTAACTCACACGACTGAGACACACGCCTGTATCTCAGGCCGTGTAACATTCAAAATAGGGACACATGGCCATGTCTGTGCCCGTGTAACTTACTGACTTATGCCACACAGCCAATCTACATGCCCGTATGTCAAGCCGTGTAACACTCGGAATGGTCTCACACGCTGGTGTGCCAGGCCGTATAACTGGCTGACTTGAAACCTTTAGAAACTACAGGGGACACACGACTGTGTCACATGGCCGTGTGTCACACACAGCTGAGACACACGTCTGTGTCTTAGGCCGTGTGGATAAGAAAATGACCACTTCCAAGCCATTTCTTTCACCCTTTTAAGCATAAACCTACAAGAAATTTGTACATGTACACAAGCCCTTTAAACATACTCAAATTATGCAAAGAATAACTAACCTTCATACCAAATATTCATACAACCAATATCCCAACAGGCACCTTAATCATCAAGCATCAAACTTATATATATATGAGCATATTTGTTCAAACCTTAACCATACATACCTAACTTATCCCAATACTATTTTCATACCATAACAAAAATAACCTAACCACATTTGACCACATTTATACAATTTACCAACTGGCTTGATTCCATACCAATACATAACACAATTGACACATACCAACCTTACCATATTAGGCATACCATATTGCAATCATGCATAGATATTCAAGACCTTTCCAAAGCATACCATGTCTTGGTCATATTAAGGTCGATATAGCACATACCACTTTGTTCATTTAAAGATACATTAACACATACCAAATTTGGTTATTTCTAATCATGCATCAAATTGACCATATCAACCACAACCAACAAGGCATCAAGAACACCATAAGTACCTTAAATCCATGGCAACATTACAAGCCATAAACATAAACTAGACTTTAGACATAAGTCCACCTATATATGCCATTATAACCATGAGCAAAACATCAAATTCTACCGATGTTATGGATCTCCGACTAGCTTTCAACCCGATTGAGCTTTCAGTAATCTATAAAGTAAGAGAAAGACAACCACGTAAGCAATGAATGCTTAATAAGTTCACATAAATTTTAAACATAACATTTCATTTCAAATATGAACTTTATAATTCATGTATAAACCTATATCAATGCTTCAAGATTTACTAATCTATATAAATATCATCTCACAACAATAAGTTCATTAACAACCTGAACACTTTCCATTTATAACATAATAATGTCTTATACATTGAATTCGATAATCATCTCCCTTTTCTTAAAATAGTAATCCATTTCATTTACTTACTTACCATTTCATTTACTTATCATAAGCCGAATTACATTATACATTCACGAGTTACTGTATTTATTCATAACATAAGCAATTTCCCATAGAGCATAAGTAAATTTCTTGCTTTCAAGTAAGACCTTTAACTCAACAATTCTTTTATTTCATCATATTACATCTCAACTATGAACTTATCATTTCATTACCTATTCTCAACCGTTTCATTTGTATAACATACAAGATATGAGCATAAACATCAATTAGAGCCCCAAATTAGTGCATTTAAGTATGACTCTTTTAAAATCAACTACACAATAAACCATTTCATAATAAACTGAATACTTCGATTCTTACCACCCTCTCATGCACCTAAGCATCTTTCCATTTGGTCACTTACCATTTCAATGCATTTCTTTAAAACTAATCATAATACAATCCAACCAATAGCTTGGCACAAGCCTAAGCACATCAATACACATGTTAGTTCATTTAAACACGATTCACATGACTTTGACATGGATAACTATTATACTTAAGCATAATTCAATTGGATTTACCATCCATCTCATCATAACATATTTTCCATTTAGCTCACCATTTCATAGTCTTTCATACATACATGTCTTGGTTCATATAGTACACTTTACCATTTCATGTGCATAACGCAAAAGACATAAACATAACATCACTTAAATCATACCTTTCATAATCATGAATATTTATACTTTGACCAATGGTAAATCATACCTTACCATATTTTTCGTACTGAAGTCAATCAAAGCACTTACCAAAGCTCACACGAAGTGTGCCATACGATAGTCATAACCGTTCCTTTTCTTAGTCAATGGTCGAAACCATCCCTTTTCTTTAATTGATAGCCAAAACTATCCCTTTTCATAATCGATAGCCGAAGATATCCCTTTTCATATTCAATGGTTTTCACCATCCCTTTTCATAATCAATAGCCGAAGCTATCTTTTTTCGTCAACATCCCTTTTCATATTCGATGGTCATCACCATCCCTTTTCATAGTTGATGGTCGTCACCATCCCTTTTAATAATCGATAGCCGAAGCTATCATTTTCATAATTGAAAGCCAAAGTTATCCTTTTTCATAATTGATAGCCGAAGCTATCCTTTTTCATAATTGATAGTCGAAGCTATCCTTTTTTATTAGTCGATGATCGCTAATACGCCGTTGGATTTACGTCGCCTCACAACATGATAACTTGTATAATAAGATATATATTGATTCATTTTCAATATAATCATATATTAAAATTCAACTGAATCAACATTATACATAACACATTTCATACAAACTTACTTGGCTAATTTGCAGAAAAGTCAAAGTATAGAGGCATTTTGGTAATTTTCCATTCTCCTTGATTTTTCACCCGGTCTTGATCCAAATTAATAATTTCATTCAATATATTAATTTAGACAATAAAAAATTCATTTTATGAAATTTATTATTTTTGACATTTTTACAAAATTACCCCTAAAGTTTTACTTTTATTCAATTTAGTCTTTGAGCCCAAAACATTTAAATTAACATTTTTACCCACAATTGAGCTTATCCAAATGTTCATGGTATCAAAAATAGCCCATTCAAGCAATAATTTCACATTAAATCCTTGCATTTTTACTATGTTAACAATTTAGTCCCTAATCAAAAAATTCATCAAAAATCACTTAACAAAATACTTTTAAATATCAACCAACACTTCAAATTTATCATTTAGCATCTAAAATCACAAGGTTAATCAATAGAAACATTTAAAATCTTTAACAGTTTCAAAATCGAAGGTATGAGCTAGCTGGACCTAGTTGAAACGATATCAAAAACATAAAAAATTTATTAGAAACGGGGCTAAAATAGATTTACATGCATCAAATGAAAGATTTTCAAAAGCTTCATCTCAACATCCAAGGTGTTTTTGATTGTTGAAGAAGAATGTAACATCCCAAATTAGGGGCTAGTTAGAATAGTGGTTTTGAGACCACAAATTCGAGGTAGAAATAATTATTTTATAATTATTATGAGGTCTATGATATGTATGCATGCTTGTGTGAAAATTTCATGAAGAAATTCTATGCATAAAATGTCCAATTGAACTTTAGGGACCAAATTGAATAAGATGAAAAACTTGTGTTCTAGAAGCTTTATTCATGAAATTGCTTTAGATTGTAAATAATTAGCAATTTGACCAATTTCTATAATTTTGGAATAAATGGACGTGCATAAGAAAAATTTGAAAGAAAGGCCTTAAGGGCATTTTAGTTATTTGGTAAATAAAAGAATAAAAAGGGACATTTTAGTCATTTGGTAAATAAAAGAATAAAAAGGGAAAATTAAAAAAAATGTGCTCATCTCCTTCATGTGGCTGCCAAAAATTCTAAGCACTCCATACCTAGGGTTTTTGACATTTTCCAGCTCGATAGTAAGTGTTCCCAAGCCCGTTTCTAATGTTCTTTACATTTTTGAAGTCCTCGTAGCTTGATTTACCTATTTCTACACTTATTTTGAAGTATGATTTATGTTCAAAAATTTACCCATGTATGACATACATGTATTTAGATGTTTAATGGAGGAAGATGAAATTTTGGTGTAAGATAAATGTAACAGCCCGATTTAGGGCCTAGTCGGAATAGTGGTCTCAGGACCATAAATCAAAATTTGAATAAATTATTTTTTTATTATTTTGGAGTCATTGCATGTTTATATTAGCGTATGGAAAATTTGGTGAGTAATTTGTGAGCCCAATTGCGAAAAAGGACTAAATCGCATAAAGTGCAAAAGTCCTTAATTAATAGCTATAAGTGTGAAATAGCTAGAGAATATAAATTGGGGGTCTTTAAATTGCAATTAGACCCTATGGCAATAGCTTGGTCGGGCATAGGAGACAAATTGATGACAAAGTCAAAATTAGGTGAGTTTTGGTCACCAATTTTAACTAGTTTTAATATTTAAAATAAAACAAAGGCCACATCCTCTTTATTTTTCTTCTTCATCAATTTTTACCAATCATATGAGGGTTTTTAAGCTTGAAATTTGTAGCAACTTATCATCTCTAGAAGTAAGTGATTTTCATACCTTTTGTTGAAGATTTTTACATTTTTGAGACCCTTGAAGCATAAGCTTTCAAATGAGGAGACTATTTTGCAAATGGTTGAAGGTATAGGGTCTTTCCATGAGAGAATTTAGGGTGTTTTCTGAAATTTTATGGATGGATATGAAGCTTAGGGGTGTGATAAGCGACTTTTGTGAATGGATTTTCATGAAAATACCTAAAAAGGACTAGTTTGCATAAGTTGTAAAGTAGTTGATAAATGTGTAATATAGTGGAAATTTGGAGTTTCTATAAGAGTAAAAAGGGTTTGTCTAGGCTTAAGATGCGAAGAAATTTGATAAAAATCGAATTTTGGGCCTAGGGGTAAAATGGTCATTTTGTCAAAGTCTAGGGACAAATTGGTCATTTTGCCCAAGTATAAATTATTGAATGCTTAGATCGATAAGGTGACCAAATAAGTGCATTTTGTTATTATAGATCCAAAATTACCGAATCCGAACCTAGACCAGGAAAAGGTCAAGCAAATCGACTAAATCAACTAGTTGCCACATTTTGTAATCCGAGGTAAGTTTTATGTAAATAATACAACTACATTACTTATGTATGTGATGAATTATTATAGATTAAATTGCTTGATTTTGAAAATGAGTCAATATGATGAGAATAGAGATAAAAGAATTCTCGAATGAACCTCAGGAGATAAATCTGATATTCATGCCTTGACTTTTGGGTCACTTGTGTGAGCTAGTGTTAGACATGTCTGGGACATGTATCGACCACATTACAAGAGCCAATGTAAGACCATGTCTGGGACATGGCATCAGCAATGAGACGAGTGCTAGTGTGAGACATGTCCGGGACATGCATCAGCCTCGAGATGTAAGCTAGTGTAAGACATGTCTGGGACATGCATCGGCTACGAGATGTGTCAATGTAAGACCATGCTTGGGACATGGCATCGGCACGGATATACTAGAACCTGTGTAAGACTATGTCTGGGACATGGCGTCTATGTCTGACCCCATATTTGAGGCTAAATGAGTATCCGATAATATTCTATATGGTTCAACAGTGAAATTATGATTTAAAGTTAACTAAGAAAGTATAACTGTGTTGTGAGTGGTACAGGTACCTATATGGTATGTATGAAATTTGAACTCAATATATGCTATATAAGGCTTAATGAATATTGATGAGTAAGTTTTGCTTATGCCACTTGTGTATTATGATACTTGTTGATGAATGGTAAAGATATGTTGTATATTTATTTATGTGCAACTTACTAAGCTTTATGCTTACTCCCTCTCTTTTCCATTTTCTTATAGTGCTGCTTATCTAGCTCAAAGATCATCGAAAGTTAGAGATATCGATCACACTATCAATCGAAGCATTCATTATAGTTTGATTTTTATTTTTGAATATGGCACGTATAGGGAACTAGACTTATGTTTTGTGTTAATATTAACTTGGCCAAATGTGTTGGCTCGGGATAAATCCCTCATTTTGTATTAAGCCTCAAATGATGACTAATATTCATTTAAAATTTGTATGGAATGAAGTTATTTTCATGGTAGAGTAAAATGCACAAAAGGAATGTTGGTTATTGTGGCTGATTTGGTTGCATGGAATAGTCTTATCTTGATTGTGGTTGCTTTTATGCGGGTTGAGTGAGTAAGGGTGGCAAATAGGCTTGGTAAATAGCCTTATATTGTCCACACGAGTAGACACACAGACATGTGTCTAGGCCGTGTGTGACACACGGTCTTTCCTACGGGCATGTGGTTCAGCCGTGTGTCCCTTGCACGTAAAATTTTCAAGTCAGTATGCATGGTAGTAAACACACGGGCAAAGACACGGTCGTGTGTCTTAGCTGTGTGATAGACACAGCCTAGCACACGGGCATGTGCCTTGGCCGTATGTCATTTTGGGGTTGCTGACGTCAGAAATAGAATGTCCAGGTTCTTACACATGGACTAGGACATGGGCGTGTCATGGCCGTGTGAAGCACACGGGCCAGGGACACGGGCGTGTGCCAGGCCATGTGAAAACCCCTGTAGGGTGCAATTAGAATTAATGGCCACACGGACGTGTGCCTTGTTTCAAAGTCAACTTTTCTATTGAGGTTGAAGATGGTTTAAAGCAGAAATTGAAAAGGTTTTAAATTAGACCGTGTCAGGGTGACTTGCGAATGTTTGTGTGCATAAAATCGAGTTAGGTAATGCCTCGTATTCTGTTCCGGCATGGGTTACGAATATGGGGTGTTACATTTAGTGATATCAGAGTTATGGTTTAGTCGGTTCTAGGACTAACCTAGCAAGAGTACCAGTCTAGCTATACATGCCATAACTGTATATTGATAGTGTGATGATTTCTGACAATTATAAATCGTGTTATCATATAATAAATGGATCTTGATAGAGCTACGGCGGATGACGTAGAGAGTAATGTGCCAGCTCCTGCTGAAGGGACCACGCTAGTTGAGAGTTAGCTTGTGACTATGGGCTAAGGCGGAGGGGCTAGAGAAGCCTACCTCTGAATGATGGATGCTTGGTATACGGAGTTCGTTCGTGCAAATCCGAACACTCCCCCACCTTCTTTGATTCCTTAATATGTCCCGATAGTTTCGCAAGGCACAGGTGTGTATAGGAGAGAGATGTCTCAGATAGACAAGATTAGAAAGCAAGGGGCCGAGAAATTCTGGTCTAATTCAGATGACGACCCGGAGAAAGCAGATTTTTGGTTAGAGAGTACCATTAGGGTATTTGATGAACTGTCGTGTACGCCTGAATAGTGCATGAAGTGTGAAATATCGCTCTTGAGAGATTCGGCCTACCAGTGGTGGAACACTCTCATGTTTGTGATACCGAGAGAGAGAGTAACTTGGGAATTCTTCCGGGAAGAGTTCTAAAAGAAGTATATTAGCCAGAGGTTCATAGACAAAAAAAGGAAGGAATTTCTAAAGCTGAAGCAAAGTAGTAAGACTGTGATGGAGTATGAACGTGAATTTGTGAAACTTAGCAAGTAGGCGCGAAAGTGTATCCACTGAAGCTACCATGTGTAAAAGATTTGAGGATGGTCTAAATAAGGATATCCGAGTATTTGTTGGCATTTTAGAGCTAAGGGAATTTGTGCTGCTTGTTGAGAGAGCATGCAAGGCAGAGGAGCTGGTAAAAGAGAAGAGGAAAGCGGCCATTGAGTTGTGAGATTCAAAGAAGAGATAGATGGGGAAGTCACATCAGTTCTCATCTAAAAAATTGAAAGAATTCACCACCCGATCAAATGCTTCAATGGGGTTTTTGAATAGAAACAAGAATCGGCAGGATGCAACTTTTAGAGCCCAGACCACTTCAGTCGTGAGTGTCGATAGTGCTCGGCCAAATAGGCCAAAATGTTTGTAATATGGTAAGCGTCACTTCAGCAAGTGTCAGGGAAATGAAAGGGGCTATTTTAAGTGTGGATCATTAGAACATTTCATCCGAGACTATCCTAGAATGGAAGAAAGAGAGAAAAACCAAAAAGCGAAGGCAAGTAGTACTCCTTTGAAGGGTAGACCACAGAAGAACCCCAGAAGTTTGACTTCTAGCAGAGGTGCGCCAAGAGATACCGCAGTGAGGTCCGAGGGCAGAACGCCTGCAAGGACTTACGCTATTCGTGCTCGTAAAGAGGCAGAGTCTCCTGACGTGATCATGGGTACCTTTTCAATCCAATTAAATATCTTTTGTTGCTTTAGTTGACCCGGGGTCTACCCACTCTTATATTTGTATGGATTTGATACCTCGTATGAACTTGATAGTAGAGTCCACTGAGTTTATGGTAAAAGTGTCCAACCCTTTAGGCAGACATGTACTAGTGGACCAAGTGTGTAGAAATTGTCCCTTGACAACTAGGGGTCATTGTTTTCCGGCAAACTTGATGTTGTTGGCGTTTGATAAATTTGATGTAATCCTTAGGATGGATTGGTTGACTTCTCATAGTGTTGTAGTGGACTGTGGGAGAAAAGTTATTGAGTTGAAATGTGGAGACAGAAATGTTTTTCGGGTAGGACCAGATAAATCAGATAATTTGCCTCTAATAGAATTGTCTTTGACTGCTAAGAAATATTTGAGAAAAAGATACGAGGCTTACCTAGCTTTTTTGCTGAATGCTCAAGTGTCTGAGTTGAAGATTGAATTGGTACCAGTTGTTTGTGAGTTTACAGACGTGTTTTTGGAAAAATTACCCGGATTACCTCAAGTGAGGGAATTTGAGTTTGGAATCGAGTTGGTCCCCGGTACGGCACCTATCTCGATCACTTCGTATAGAATGGCTCCGACGAAATTGAAAGAATTGAAAGAACAGTTGCAAGAGTTAATGGATAAGGGCTTTGCGAGACCGAGTTTTTCACCGTAGGGTGCTCCAGTACTTTTTGTGAAAAAGAAAGATGGGTTGATGAGGTTATGTATCAACTATAGACAGCTCAATAAAATAACAGTGAAGAAAAAGTATCCTTTTTCCAAGGATCGATGACCTGTTTGATCAGTTAAAGAGAGCCACTATATTTTCCAAGATTAACTTGAGGTTCGGATACTACCAGTTAAGAGTGAAAGAGCAAGATGTACCGAAGACTACGTTTCGAATGAGATACGTGCATTATGAGTTCCTCGTCATGCCCTTTGGTTTGACTAATGCCCTGGTGGTGTTTATGGATTTGATGAACCGCATTTTTTGGCCATATTTGGATAAGTTCGTGGTGGTCTTTATCTATGACATATTGATTTATTCGCGTGATGAGGATGAGCAAGCGAAACAATTGAGGATTGTGTTACAGACCCTGAGAGACAAACAATTGTACGCCAAGTTCAGTAAAAGTGAATTCTGGCTTAAAGAGGTTGGATTTCTAGGACACATTGTGTCGAGTGATAGGATTAGAGCTGACCCAAGTAAAATCTCGGCTATTGTTGAATGGAAACTACCGAGGAATGTGACAGAGGTCTGAAGCTTCTTGGGTTTGGCTGGATATTATAGACGATTTGTGAACGGATTCTCTATGATAGCTACACCGATGACAAGGATGCTGCAAAAGTATGTCAAGTTTGAATGGACAGAAAAGTGCCAACAGAGTTACGAGAAACTAAAGGCTTTATTGACCGAAGCTGCTGTGTTAGTGCAACTGGAGTCGGGCAAGGAGTTTGTGATATATAGCAATGCCTCCTTGAATGGTTTGGGGTGGATGCTTATGCAAAAAGGTAAGGTATAGCTTATACTTCGAGACAGTTAAAGCCATATGAGAAAAATTACCCGACGCATGATTTAGAGTAGGCTGCCATCGTATTCGCATTGAAAATTTGGAGATACCATCTATATGGCGAGAAGTGTCGGGTGTTCACCGATTACAAGAGCCTTAAGTACTTGATGACTCAAAAGGAGTTGAACCTAAGGCAACGATGATGGTTATAGCTAATAAAGGATTATGAGTTGATTATCGACTACTACCTGGGAAAGGTGAACGTGGTCGCCGATGCATCGAGTAGAAAATCGTTAATTGCATTAAGAGCAATGAACGCAAATTTGGCCTTGTCTGAAGATGGTTCAGTTCTAAAAGAGTTGAGAGTTAGACCGATGTTTCTGCAAGAGATTTAGGAAGCTCAGAATAACAACAGTGTTTTGCAAGCCAAGAGAATTCAGTGTGAGTCGGGTGTCGAGTCAGATTTTCGTATTGGTACCGATAGATGTATAATGTTTAAAGATAGAGTTTGTGTACCCAAGGACAATGGGCTTATTCAAAAGATTCTGGAAGAGGCACATAGTGATTGTTTGTCCGTCTATCTGGGCAGTGTAAAAATGTATAATGGACCTGAAGAAAATGTATTGGTGGTCGGGGATGAAAAGAGATATTTTAGAGTTCGTTTCCTAGTGTCTTGTGTGTCAACAAGTAAAGGTTGAACATCAAGTACCTTCGGGTCTACTTCAGCCTATCATGGTCCCCGAGTGGAAGTGGGATCAGATTACTATGGATTTTGTGACGGGTTTGCCGGTAACCCAGAAGAAAAAAGATGTTGTTTGGGTGGTAGTGGATAGGCTAAACAAGTCGGCACATTTCATACCAGTGCGTACTGACTACTCCCTTGAAAGATTGGCTGACTTATACGTATCTGAGATTGTGAGGCTTCATGGAGTACTGTTATCGATTATTTCAGATCAGAACCTGAGATTTACCTCGAGGTTTTGGAAAAAGTTACAAGAGGTATTGGGAACAAAGTTGAGTTTTAGCACAACATTTCATCTGCAAACCAACGGACAATCGGAAAGAGTGATTCAGATTTTAGAGGACATTTTGCAGTGTTGTGCTCTATAGTTTCAGGAAAGTTGGGAAAGATACTTACCATTGGTTGAATTCACCTGCAACAACAGTTATCAGACAAGTCTGAAAATGGCGCCTTATGAGGCTTTGTATGGGCGAAAGTGTTGAACGCCCTTATATTGGACTGAACTTAGAGAGAATCAGACTCACGGGTCAATTTAATCAAAAAGATTGAAGAGAAAGTTAAAGTGAATCATGACAACTTGAAGGCGGACTCGGATAGGCAGAAATCCTACGCGGATTTGGAACGAAAGGAAATTGAGTTTCAAGTCTGTGATAAGGTCTTTTTTGAAAGTGCCCTCGTGGAGGAAAGTCCTCAGATTTGGTAGAAGAGGCAAGTTGAGTCCTTGTTTCATTGGACTTTATGAGGTTATGAGATAGTAGGACCGATTGCTTATCGATTGGCTTTGCCACCAGAATTGGAAAAGATTCACGACGTGTTTCATGTATCCATGCTACGTCGATATAGATCAGACCCTTCGCACGTGATTGTGCCTGCAGAAGTTGAGATTCATCCAGACATTACTTATGGCAAAGAGCCGATCAAGATTCTAGCTCAGGAAGTTAAACAGTTGAGGAATAAGAGCATAGTGCTTATGAAAGTCTTATGGCATAGACATGAAGTTGAGGAAGCCACATGGGAACCCAAGGAGACTATGAGAGATCAGTACCCAAACTTATTTGCCGGTAAGATTTTCGGGGACGAAAATCCCTAATGGGAGAGAATTTTAACAGCCCGATTTAGGGCCTAGTCAAAATAGTGGTCTCAGGACCACAAATCCAGATTTGAATAAATTATTTTATTATAATTTTGGAGTCATTGCATGTTTATATTAGTGTATGAAAATTTTGGTGAGTTAATTTTGACGTTTGTGAGCCCAATTGCAAAAAATGACTAAATCGCATAAAGTGAAAAAGTCCTTAATTAATAGCTAGAAGTGTCAAATAGCTAGAGAATATAAATTGGGGGTCTTTAAAGGGAAATTAGACCCTATAAAGATAATTTGGCCGGCCATAGGAGACAAATTGATGAGAAAGTCAAAACTAGGTGAGTTTTGGTCACCAATTTTGACTAGTTTTAATATTCAAAATAAAACAAAGGCCACATCCTCTTTATCTTTCTTCTTCAATGATTTTTACCAACCATATGAGGGTTTTGAAGCTTGAAATTTGTAGTAACTTATCATCTCTAGAAGTAAGTGATTTTCATACCCTTTGTTGAAGATTTTTAAATTTTTGAGACCCTTGAAGCATAAGCTTTCAAATGAGGGGACTATTTTAGAAATGGTTGAAGGTATAGGTTCTTGCCATGAGAGCATTTAGGGTGTTTACTAAAATTTTATGGAAGAATATGAAGCTTAGTGGTGTGATAAACAACTTTTGTGAAAGGATTTTCATGAAAATACCTAAAAAGGACTAGATTACATAAGTGTAAAGTAGATGATAAATGTGTAATATAGTGGGAATTTGGAGTTGCTATATGTGTAAATAGGGTTCGGCTAGGCTTACAATGCGAAGAAATTCGATAAAAATCGAATTTCAGACCTAGGGGTAAAATGGTCATTTTATCAAAGTTTAGGGACAAATTGGTCATGTTGCCCAAGTATGAATTATTGAATGCTTAGATCAATAAAGTGACTAAATAAGTGCATTTTGTTATTATAGATCCAGAATTACCAAATCCGAACCTAGACTGAGGAAAGGCCAAGCAAATCGACTAAATTGACTAGTTGCCACATTTTGTAATCCGAGGTAAGTTGTATGTAAATAATACAACTACATTGCTTATGTATGTGATGAATTATTATAGCATAAATTGCTTGATTTTGAAAAAGAGACGATATGATGAGAATAGAGATAAAAGAATTCTCGAATGAACCTCAGGAGATAAATCAGATATTCATGCATTGACTTTTGGGTCACTTGTGTGAGCTAGTGTAAGACATGTCCGGGACATGCATCGGCCACATTACGAGAGCCAATGTAAGACCATGTTTGGGACATGGCATCGGCAATGAGACGAGTGTTAGTGTAAGACATGTCTGGGACATGCATCGGCCTCGAGATATAAGCTAGTATAAGACATGTCTGAGACATGCATCAGCTACGAGATGTGTCAGCGTAAGACCATGTTTGGGACATGGCATCGGCATAGATATACTAAAACCTATGTAAGACCATGTCTGGGACATGGCGTCTATGTCTGACCTCATATTTAAGGCTAAATGAGTATCCGATAATATTCTATATGGTTCAACAGTGAAATTATGATTTAAAGTTAACTAAGAAAGTATAACCGTGTTGTGGGTGGTGCAAGTACCTATATGGTATGTATGAAATGTGAACTCAATATATGCTATATGAGGTGTAATGAATATTGATGAGTAAGTTTCGCTTATGCCACTTGTGTATTATGATACTTGTTGATGAATGATAAAGATATGTTGTATATTTATTTATGTACAACTTACTAAGCTTTATGCTTACTCCCTCTCTTTTCCATTTTCTTATAGTGCCGCTTATCTAGCTCAAAGATCATCGGAAGTCAGAAATATTGATCACACCATCAATCAAAGCATTTGTATAGTGAACTAGACTTATGTTTTGTATTAATATTAACTTGGCCAAATGTGTTGGCTTGGGATAAATCCCTCATTTTGTATTAAGCCACAAATGATGGCTAATGTTCATTTTAAATTTGTATGGAATTAAGTTATTTTCATGATTAAGTAAAATGCACAAATGGAATGTTGGTTATTGTGGCTGATTTGGTTGCATGGGATAGTCTTATCTTGATTGTGGTTGCTTTTATACGGGTTGAATGAGTAAGGGTGGCAAATAGGCTTGGTAAATAGCCTTATATTGTCCACACAAATTGACACACAGGCGTGTGTCTAGGCTGTGTGTGACACACGGTGTACCCTACGGGTGTGTGGTTCGGTCGTGTGTCCCCTGCACATAAAATTTTCAAGTCAGTATGAATGGTAGTAAACACATGGGCAGAGACACGGCCGTGTGTCTCGGCCGTGTGATAGACATGGCCTAGCACATGGGCGTGTGCCTTGGCCATGTGTCATTTTGGGGTTGCTGACCTTAAAAAAAGAATGTCCAGGTTCTTACACATGGGCTAGGACATGGGCGTGTCATGGCTATGTAAAGCACACAGGCCAGGGACACGAGTGTGTGCCAGGCCTTGTGAAAACCCCTGTAGGGTGCCATTAGAATAATGGCCACATGGGCGTGTTGTCCTTCCACGCGAGCGTGTGCCTTATTTCAAATTCAAATTTTCTATTGAAGGTTTAAGGGCCCGAATTGATCCCGAATAGTTCCCAATGGTCGATTAGGGGCTCATAGGCCCATTATAAGATGGTTTAAAGCAGAAAGTGAAAAGGTTTTAAATTAGACCGTGTCTGGGTGACTTGTGGACATTTGTGTGTATGAAATTGAGTTAGGTAATGCCTCGTATTCCGCTCCAGTGTAGGTTACGGATATGGGGTGTTACAATAAACATCTTTCACAAAGTTATTTTTCATGAAAACCACTAAGAAGGACTATTTTGTGTAAGGTGTAAAATAAGTGATAAAAATTTGATTTTGATGAAAAGTATAGGCTGTTATGAATACAAGGAAAGTTTGGCTAGGCTTGGGTAATAATGAAAATGCATGTATTTCATTTTACGAGCCTAGGGACTAAATTATAAATAAGTAAAAAGTTAAAGGTAAAAAGATAATTTTACTAAAGTATAAATTATGGGTTTTTTTGAACAATGTGAGTATTAAACAAGTTAATTTTGGCATTATAGATCAAGAAAAACGTGATTTGGGTCTTAATTAAGGAAAGAATAAAGTTTACACCGAATAGGCTCGTTTCTCATCGTTTTGTTCCTAGGTAAGTACATGTGCAAATAATGCGACAATATAGATGATGTATTGATATTATGTGGTAAATATTTTATTTTCATTATGGATGTTATGCCTAATGGTGGTCATGAAAGTATGAATGATATTATGTTCGTTATCCACGACATCACGAGCAAGTGCGTTCAAATGTTATGTACATGTAAGAAAGAATCCCGTTTGAACCTTAAGAATAGTTTAGGATACAAGTGACATGTCACTAGAAAAGTATATGATCTGAACTCATTGAGTTGGTCTGAGTTCATGATATATGTGACATTTGAGCTCATTGAGTTGGTCTGAGTTCATGATGTTTATGACACATGTAATTTGGTTCTGGGCGCCGGTCTTGGGTGTCCTACCTGTGGCTAGGTAGTCCTGAGTTTTCCGGATACCTGACAGCTTGTGTGAGCAGCCCGTGTAGCTATGTCCTGACCTATAGCTTGTGCGAGCAGGCCTGTCACTAGCTCTATTACAAGCGTTACATGTTTTGAGGTAACTTTGGCTACGTATGTGTATGTGGCACTCAGGTGCAAGGTTTTCTGCGTATCCAATATTATTTTGAGTGTTCAACAGGTAATGCAACAGATGATGTAATGAAAGTCCCAAGGAGGGCATATTAAAGAAGGTATGGCTATATGCTATACTATAACATGGTACAAGTATGTACGCTACGCTTATGAGTAATACCTTAGTAAATGATGATTCATGATAAGGAAATATATGCATAATGAATAAGTACAAAAAGGTTTGAATGATGAACAATCTTTATATTTATGCTATCATAATGTTGTATGATATCTGCTTGTTCTCATTGTATATTATTTGTATATGGACTTACTAGGCTTTAATGCTTACCCCATTTCCTTTCCATCCTTTGTAGTTTCGCCGAGCTAGCTTAGGGATCAGAAACTGTCGGAGTATTCGATCACACTATCAAAAGAACATTTGGGTATAATAAATTTGATATTTTAAATATGGCATGTATAGGGGACTTGGTTGTTTTATGATATGTGTCATGCTATTTTGGCCAAATTGTAAATGCCTATAATGTTGATGATTCATTTTGTAATAGCCATGTGATATGGCTTATATTTGATTCTTGGGTTGTGAAATCTAATTGTTCATGCATGCATGTGCTAAAGTATTGACGATGTGTTATGTGATTGTTTGATGGGTATATGGTGAGATGTGAATTAGATGCTTGAAATTAAGGGATGACTTAATGACTTGAGATGATCATAGTAAGAGTTTGTAACTTGGAATAAAATGACAAATCTTGTTTACGCATGAAATTTGTGTGGAATATTTTTAAGAGGAATGGCTAATAGAATGTGTAAATAAAATGACACTAAGAAGACATGATAGTACCATGATATTGAATATTTGGGTGTTTAAATAGGTTATGTTACATGCTATGAAACATGTTTGAGTAAATGAGTGTTTGAAGGTGGCAATTGGCTTGAAAATTAGCCTCTAAAATGTCTACATGGGTAGACACACGGGCATCTGTCTAGGTCGTGTGTGACACACAGTCAACCCCATGGGTGTGTTGCTCGGTCGTGCGTCCCCTGTACCTTAGTTTTGCAAGTCAGTATACCCAGTAGTAAACACACGGGCTAAGACACAGGCATGTGTCTTGGCCATGTGAGAGACACGGCCTACCCACATGGGCGTGTACTCTGGCCATGTGAAGTCTGCACCATTTTATGAAAAATTCATTTATTTTTAATTCACCACACGATCTGGACACACAGGCGTGTGATATAGCCGTGTGACCTTATTTTGGTGCTGACGTCATAGTCAGAGAGTTACAAGGCCTGAAGACACGGGCGTGTCCCCTGTCTCACATGGGTGTACGGCTCTGTATTAAAGAAAAAAATTTCCAAACTTTTTTAAAGTTTCCGGTTGGGTCCTAAACTAATCCCAATGCATGTTTTTGGACTTCTAGGTCCATAAAAGGAACGATGTACATGTGTTTGATTCATTTTAAATTGAATGAAATTTTATAGCCCAATTTTGCATGAATGTACGTGCATATGTCCGGTAATGCCTCGTACCTTGTCTCGACCTCGGGTATAGGTAAGGGGTGTTACAAAGAAACCAAAAAGATGATATCAAATTAACCTTTTGTTTTTATTTTATTTTAATTTAATTTATCAAATTATCATTTTAACCTTGATTAATAAAAAAATAAAACACGAATTTCATGACCATAATTGACCATCATATAAATATATGACATAATTACCATCAAAGGAAGGTTTAATTTCACAATTGGTCCTTAAATTAAATTAAATTCTAACTAAATAAACTTATTTACAATTTAATCCTAAACTAATTCGGATTAAAAGAACAATTAATCCAAAAGCTAGTGGATTCCATCATGACACCACCGCTTAGAAACTTTGACCATGGTTTAATTACCATTTAAGTCCCTTTACCTTTATTCCTTAAGCCATTTAATCACTTAAATTCAATAGTGATCAAATTTTACATCTTTTACGATTTAGTCCTTTTTAATTAATAAACTATCAAAACGTTAAAATTTTTCAATGAAACTTTAATACCACCTTAATGACACTCTGTCAATATTTATATAAATATTTACGACTCATTTTATAGAAACAAGGTCTCGATACCTCATTTTTTAAAACCACTTGACATTAGGGTCATACCACTTGAACTTAACAAATCGCTTATATAACATAAATTATTAAATCAAAAACCTTTTTAAAACCATACTTGACTCGTAAATATTAAATAATAATATTTACAAACTTACTTACCGGATTTGTTGGCCCTGAAATCACTGTTTTTGACACCGCTAAAAAGTGGGCTGTTACAACTTCTATAGACATGCAACCCTAACCAAAGAAACTGTTCATGGGGCATCCTTAAAAGAGTTGGAAGATCGGTAAGGGAAACTTGGATTGTGAGAGGGGATTTTAACGCTATTGTTAACGAGGCCGAGAAGGAGGGGGTTGTAGAAAATCAAGAGCTTCAATGGATGAGTTCCGTAATGTTTTGGAGGAGCTCTCTTTGGTTGATATCAAAACGGATAAGGGTTGGTTTACTTGGATGAACAATCGTTAGGGGAATGCTATGGTAAAAAAGAGGTTAGATAGGTTTCTAATCTCTGCGAATGATGTTAATAATTTCCCATTTTTAGAAACTAGGGTGGTGAGACAATCAAAATCGGACCATGATGCTATTATTTTTAACATGATAGGTCACAAGCCGCATGATAGCTTCAGAGATCCTAGACTTTTCTTCAAATATGAAATTTTTTGGGCAAAGGAGAAGAATGCAAAAAATATTATAAACAATACATGGAGCGGGAATAACTTGGATATCATTAAGAAGTTCGAGAAAGTGGGTCTGGAGCTTGGTTAGTGGCAGTATAGGCACTACAATAGAATGAAAAATCAAATTGGCAAGTTGACTGCTAAGATTATAACATCATTGATGGCCCCAATAGAGAGAGTGATGTGTGTATACTGAAAATGATGTGTATGAAGCTTGGCCATCTCTTTGCAAAGGAGGAGTGCTACTAGGCTCAACAATCTTGTATAAGGTGGCTTAAGGAATGAGATAGGAACACTTGTTTTTTTCATGTGCGGGCCACCGGTAGGATGAAGAAAAATAATATTGATAGCTTGATGGATTCGAATAGCTGCCGGAATCATAACAAAGTTAATATCTGTAATATTGCCAGGGAGTATTTTCACAATTTTTTTATGTCAACTGTACTTTCAAACGATGAGCTTAATCTTGATTTCATTGACAATTGTATTACAGAGGATATGAATAGTAGGTTGACCAGGGAGTTTATAGATAAAGAGATTCTGGAGGCATTCAACCAAATGGACCTTTGCAAAGTGCCTGGGATTGATGGCCTTTCGAGTTGTTTTTTTAAAGAAAATTGGGAGTTTGTGGGTGCGGATGTCATCAAGTTTTGTCATGAGGTTTTAAATGGAACCAAAGATGTTGCTAGCCTTAATGGCACTATGATTATTCTTATCCCTAAGACTAATGATCCCAAAGACATATCTAACTTTCGCGCTATCATATCTAACTTTCGCCCTATCATATCTAACTTTCGCCCTATCAGCTTATGCAGGGTCCTATACAAAATTATTTCCAAAGTCCTCACAAACCGGCTTAAGACTATCCTCCCAATATGTATTAGTCAGAACCAAAGTGCATTTTTTCCTGGCCACATGATCAATGACAATATCCTAATAGCCCACGAGTTGTTACATTATCTTCAAAGCTCAAAGAATGGCCCCAACAAAGGCTTTGTCATCAAGCTTGATATGAGCAAAGCCTACGACCGTGTCGAATGGGATTTTCTCGTACGACCATGTCGAATAGGATTTTCTTAAAGAAGTAATGAAATGTTTAGGGTATACGAAGGCTTAGGTTGGAAAAATTATGAGTTGCATCTGGTTAGTTCGTTATGTGGTAAAATGCAATATGGTTCTTTCTGAGATCATCACTCCGGAGTGGGGTCTTAAACAAGGGGATCCCCTCTCCCCTTACCTTTTTTTTTTCTTATGGAGGCTCTTTCAAGAATGTTGATTAATGCTTAAAGCAATAACATTATTAGGGGCATTTAGGCTAGCATTAACGACCCTCATATTAATCACGTTTTTTTCGCCAACAATGCCTTCCTTTTTGTTAGAAATAAAAGGAAGGATGTCGAAGTTGTTTTGAAAATCCTTATGAATTTTACCAATGCCAAAATATTAACATTGAAAAATCTATGATTTTGTTTAGCCCAAATACACCCCTTGCCTAACGGCAAGAATATAGTGTTTTACTTGGGATGCTTATGGTCAATAATCTTGACAATTGTCTTGGTTTATCTTTTCTGATTGGAAAGAAGAAAACTATTTCTTTTAATAGCATTATTAATCATTTTTCATGAAAGATAAATAGTTGGTCGAAGAGACTACTCTCATACAGCGGTAAAGAGATTTTCATAACAGCTATCCTCCAATCACTACCTACTTATGCATTTTCTGTCTTCCTTGCACCCAGGGTGTAACACCCCACACCTGAGTCCTACACTGGGATGGGATACGAGGCGTTACCTTACGTAAACATATGCATTCCAATGTTTTCGAATCATTAAGACTTGATCAAACTTAAAACTTTTTCAAACTTTGTTTAAATTCCTTAACATGGGCCTACGAGGCCTCAAACGTCCATTTGAAACCATTTGGGACTAGTTTGGGTCCTTAACGAACTTTAGAAAATTAACCCTTGAAAACAGGGCACACACCCGTGTCGCCTTTATGACATGGTCGTGCTGATGGCTCGTGTTACACACACGGCCTAAGTATCTAGGGACACGCCCATGTCCCATACCCGTGTGAATTTAATTCCAAATTCGAACATACAGGGGTTTTCACACGGCCTGACACACGCCCGTGTCCCTCACACGGCCATAACACGCCCGTGTCCTAGCCTGTCTCTAAAAACCTTGACATTCTGTTTCTGAAGTCAGCATCCAATAAGGGACACACAAGCAAGGCACACGTTCGTGGCCAAAGGAAGTGTCCTTCACACGGCTGACACACACGACCGTGTCTCTGCCCGTGTGTTTACTACCATGCATACTGACTTGAAATTTTTACATGCAAGGGATACACGGCCGAAAAACATGCCCATGGGGCTGGCCGTGTGTCACACACGGCCTAGACACATGCCTGTGTGTCTACCTGTGTGGACAACATAGGGCTATTTACTAAGCCCTTTGCCACCGTGAAGCACAAAATAACAACATCCATCATGTTAAAGATCATCATAATAAGATTCTTCAAATCCAACAACCACATCTAAAGCCTTTACACATTTCATAGTTACTAAAACAACCAACAAATAACCCATTCATGAAATAACTTCTTGTATTCATATAACAACTTTTAACTTTAGCCATTTCCATGGCCTTATACAAAATGAATCAAAATGCTAAAGTAGGCCAACAAATTTGGCCAATTAACAATGACACAAAATCATAAAGTCAGGGTCCTATACATGCCATAATCAAAATCAATAGATCTAACTATACCAAGTGCTTCGATTGATAGTGTGATCGATGCCTCCGACGTCCGTTGATCCACGAGCTAATTAGGGGGCACTATAAGAAAATGGAAAGAAATAGGGTAAGCATAAAGCTTAGTAAGTTGCATGCAATAAATATAACAACAGCTTTACCATTCATCATCATGCTCATAGTACTTAAGTAGGCATAAGCACAACTTACTCATCACTAGCCAATACACTTCACGTAGCATATATTGAGCTCACATCTCATACATTTCAAATAGGTACTTGTATCACTCACAACATGGTTATACTTTTCTCGTTTAACTTAAACTGCAACTCTCGTCGTTGAACCATTTGGAATGTTATCGGATATTCATTAAGCCTCAAACATAAGGTGTAATGCCGATGCCACGTCCCAGACATGGTCTTACACTGGCTCATCCATTAAGTCGATGCCATGTCTCAGACATTATAACACCCCTCGCCCGTATCCAACACAGGGAAAGGGTTCAAGGTGCTACGGGACTTAAACTCAACCAACTATATAAAACCAGGCCGTAAAATTTTGATCAATTTAAAACTTTTCATTTCACATACATTTTGTCCCTTAAACGGGCCCACGAGGCCCAAAACATGCATTAGAGACGATTCGTGGACTAAACCAAGAACTTAAGAAAAACTTGGAAAAATTTCATGGTTTAAGGCTCCACACGCCCGTGTGGGTATAGAGCACACGCACGTGTTCTAGGGACACGCCCGTGTCCTATGGCCGTGTCCTTCACATGACTGAGACACATGGCCGTTTCTCTTACCCGTATGCTACTACCATGCATACTGACTTGAAAAACTTAGGTGTAGGGGACACACGGCTGGACAACACACCCATGGGGGCAGACCGTGTGTCACACACGGCCTAGACACACGCCCATGTGTCTACCCGTGTGGACAAATACAAGGCTATTTTCCAAGCCATTTTGTCACCCTCGCAACACATGCACGCATACCTATACAATAGCATACAACATGACAAAATTAAGCATTCAAACATTCCTAACATGTCACAACCATGGCAATTTCACATGCAATAGATATCATAGATATTACTCACATCTTTACCACATTCTTGCCATAATCATTATAAACTTATCATGTAAGACCATATCACATGTATGCATATTTAAAATGGGTTTACAACCCCAAAATCAAAATAAGCCAATACATTTGGCTAAAGCAATATCACATACCCGAATATTTAAACTCCTATACATGCTATAGACTCAAAGTACTTGAAATCACTTACACCAATAGCGATAGTTTGACAATTTGATTATATCTCCGAAAAACTCCAACCTAAGCTAACCTGGCAACACTAGAGAACATGGGAAAGGAAGGGGGTAATCTTTACGCTTAGTAAGTTCATATGAAACCAATAAACAACTTATCAACATGTTTTATCAATGTTCCCATCATATTCTCAAGTTCATGATAAGTTATCTTCTTGTACAATAGTCAATAAAATAATTACATCTGGAGCTACGAACTCCAAATTAAGTTCCGTTAATTTTCCTTGCAACTAGACTCATGTACCTTTCTACCATAAAATTTCCATAATTTTTGGTTTAGCCAAATGGTACAGTTTATTCCTCAAAGTTACCCCTGATTCACTGTCTGATAGTTCAGACCCTTCTACACTAAATTTCAATTATCTCATATCCTAGGACTCAAATAATGTTCTCGTCTATTTATCTTGAAAATGTACTCATTAAATATTCTAAACATATAAATTATAACTCATAAATATTTTTGTAAAATTTATAATGATTTTCTCAAATCAGAACAGAGGATTTCGAAGTCATTTTGACTCTGTCTCACACAACTTCAAATATCTCATTATAGGAAATTATTTTGCTAAAAAGGTTTCTTTTATAAGAAACTAGACTCAATAAGATTTAATTCTTTATTTTATTCAGCCACTAACTTATTTTCCACTATCTTTAGTGGCTTTTTCAAAGCCGGACAACTATTTTAGTGTAAATTAACGATACTAAGTTTATCACACCATATTAATTCATTTCCACCACATTGGTACGGCTACATATTCATACATGATAAGTATAGACCTATAATCACAAGGTCATCACAAAATCATTCTCATAGGAATGAATTACCTATTTACATCTTCACCAAATGTGTATCATAAACTGAAATTATTTTTCATGAGCTTGGCATATATACCTGTGTTACTCAACATGCTCATTTTCATTCCTTACTAATCATATAACATGAATTGAATTTACATCTCATCAATTTCATGTAAGTACCTGTACCACTCACAATATGGTCATAACCTTTCTCATTTAGCTTAAACCGTAACTCTCACCGTTTAACCATTCGGAAAGCTATCAGATATTCATTAAGCCTCAAACATAGTGTATAATGCCGATGCCATGTCCCAAACATGGTCTTACGCTGGCTCATCCATCAAGTCGATGCCATATCCCAGACATGGTCTTACACTGACTATCAAAATCAAGGCCGGTGCCATGTCCCAGACATGGTCTTACACTAGCTCTCAAGTATCCGTGCCGATGCCATGTCCTAGACATGGTCTTACACTGACACATCTCATAGCCGATGCATGTCCCAGACATGTCTTACACTAGCTCTCGTCTCAATGCCGATGCCAATCCCAGACATGGTCTTACACTGGCTCTCATAATGTGGCCAATGCATGCCCCAGAAATGTCTTAACTAGCACACACACATCGTCCAATGTCATGGCATGAATATTCGTTTATTCCTAAGGTTGAACCGGGAGGTTCCTCTACATCAATTCTCATCATACATAATCATTTCCACAATCAAGAAATTTATGCTATATCAATCCAAAAACGTATAATAATGATGTAGTTATATTATTTACATATGACTTACTCGTTTCTATGGGATATCATATTCCATTGAATTTCTAATGTATTCTACCATCACGTGAATGTTATTAACTTTTGGCATCACTTTCATCATACTCAATATCATCAACATATAATTCAATACAACCGAAGCAAGATAGATTCAATTATATTAACAATAACAAGGATAACATACTTATTTAGTCATACGAACTTACCTCGACACCAAATTGGTAAAAGAGGCCTAAACATCAATTTCTCGTTTTTCCTCGTTCTAAGCCCGAAACTTTTTTTGTATCATCTATAACATCACATTTAACTTATTAACACAATATACTAATCAAATTAGTCCTATGACACATTTTTGGAAAAATTTTCGATTTTGCCCTTATACTTTGCCAAAATTACCAAATTGTCCCTAGGCTCGTAAAATGATTTTTATCACATTTTCTTACTCATTAAGCCTAGAAAAACCATTTTCATAACTATAGCAACTCACAATTCAATTATTTCACACATTTACACTTATTTTACAAACTTTGCAAAATAACTCATTTAGGTGTTTTCAAGCAAACTTCCTTCATGAAAGTTGTTTATAACACATCTAATACTCATATTCTTCCATAAAAACTCAGAAAACAACACACATGCGTTCATGGAAAAACCCTAGACTCTTAATCATTTTGCAAAATAGTCCCCTCATTTTGAAAGCTCATGCTTTAGGGGTTCCAAAAATGCAAAAATTATCAAGAAAGAGAGTAAAATTCACTTACTAGCAAGGGAATTTATTTGCTGAAAATTCAAAGCTTCAAAACCTTTTTCTTGGCTGGAAAATCAGTGGTAAGAGGAAGAATGAAAAGAAAGAAAAGAAATAGCTAGGCTAAGCATTATTTAATTACATAAAGTGACATCACCCACCTAACAAGTTGACCATTTGAAATTTCTTGTCCCATGGCCGGCCACTACACTTAAAATAGGTCTAATGGCCTTTTAAAGGCCCCTAATTTTAGTGCTCTAGCCATTTAACACATTTAGGCATTAAAACACAACTTTTTCCTTTTACGCGATTTAGTCCTTTTTCGAAATTGGACTAGAAATCGCTAAAATTAATATACCAAAATTTTTATGCACCTTTATAAACATGCTATATAACATAAAATAACATCAAAATAATTTTCTCCAGCCTTGGAATAGTGGTTCTGAAACCACTATTCTAACTAGGCCCAAAATCAGGTTGTTACAATTCTTCCCCTTTTAGGGATTTTCGTCCCCGAAAATCTTACCAGAAGAAGTTGCTTTCACTTTCACGAGTCGCTTTCACCTTTTCTTCACAACTTACAATTCAACTCGGTCTCATACTCAAGATTTCTAGTAGCCTTTCAATAATTGCAGAATAAACTTCGGAGCTCAGTTCAAAATACTGGAGACTGACATTCTAAGAACTATAAACTCAGATACATAGCTCGACCAAATCTGTCGAATAATATATCTATACATACTAAAATAATCATGCGGAATTCCATCATCAATCTATCACAATTCAACTTGCATCCCTCATTTTTCCCGGGGATGAAAGATATCCCGATACGAAATCCATAACAGTCCTTTCTCATTTTCTTCCCACTGTCATCACTGACAGTAATAATCTCGAATACATTTGATATTCGGCTTTACCCTGTAGACAATTCAACATCCTTTGGAAGAATAGACAAGATACTGCTGTGAACTCTGTACTCAATTCTCTGTATAACCCATCTCAGTACTCAAATCTTACTCTGAAATAATAGTAATAGAAACCAGAAATCGAATCCTCCCTGCGATTCAAAATTAAAAGTCAAATCAAGATGTACTTGTTTAATTTACCACTTATAGCCACATTTCTATACTTTGGTCATCAACTATTTAGAAACTTTACTAACATGAATCAAATGATTCCAACTTCATAGATGTGGTCTCTTTATTAATCAAGACAACTATACTTATAACAACATCTCTCAGACAAAAGAAATCCAACTAATATGTTTCCATATCATACTTTCAAGAATACAATTTCTTCATTTTAGTCTGCATGTTTACTTACCCGTAATTGCACAACATTACTCCCGAACCAGAGAATAAACTTAATGCACGTGACTTAATTTACCTTTGCTGATAATAATCCTTTACACGAAGATTAGAGAAATCCAAATACTAGAATTCCCACACTTCCATAATCGAACTAGTAGCATAATCATAATAGACATTGTTATCGCAAGTCAAAGAATACCCTTAAAGATGAGCTAGACTGATAATTCTCAAAATAAGAACAATAGGAACAATCATGATAAAGAATTCCAAGACATAACACTATACTCGAAATTTGAGAATATAACCCAGAAGAAAATAATAAAGAAGATCTGAACATCCCCTTAGAGAAAACCAGAAAGAAACTACCATTTATACACTCTCAAATTTCATCATAACGGAGATAATACATTTTCTGCATATATACAAAACCATAGTCAATAGGAACATCAGAAAGGTCTCGCATGAATTTTCACCATCTATTTAATTCCGACATATCATAATAGAATTCCAAAAAGACAAAGAAATGTTAATCATAATTAACCGGATCAACAGAGCTTTCGTCTAATATCATAGTCACTAGCATCCTCATACACTAAGAATTTCACTGGAAATGAACAACCATATATATTCCCAAGGATAGAGGAAAATACAGAATACTCAAAAGAGAGAGATAGCTAAAATTTTACTTAATTGGATCCGTCATGCTCAAACATCTTTGCGAATCCGACATCATTCCTCTAATTATTTCTGTCATCACTAATCCCATGATACTCCATTATTGCACTCTTTAGTTTCCCATTTGTAAGCTTATACGACATATCTCTCGTGAATCTCCTTATATAACTCTATGCTGGTAAAGGGGTGAAGATTGTAAAGGCTCTAAACTTTTGACTCTCACACATATACACATTTAACAACAACATAGTATCATGCACATCGATATAAACATTTAAAATTTCCAACTTGTTATGAACACACTTTCACATATCTTAGTAACACATGCAACTTTATTTCATATGAATACTAGCCAAACATCAGTGAACTTATCACAATATAAATTTTCATTTCTTTTACTCGAATCACCATTCATGTCTAATCAAGTTTCAACACTTAGCCTTATTTTACTTACCAACATTTACCAAATTAGAGAACGTCTTACGGTTTTGAGTACATCATTCAATTGATGCCATAGTCCAACTATGGTCTTATCCGTCAATTCATAATCGAACAATCGTACTCAATTCCAGTGTTCTACTTAATTTGATATTTCATTTCAGTTTTCATGCTATCATAACACTTATGACATCTTTAATTCAGAGATTTAAACATAAATGTCAATCACGTGTACATACTGATACATACTGATTATACATCATTAAACAGAAGTACTTATACAAACATTCTGTCATTTCGAGTAAAGTTTTCTTTTCATAATCAGTGGACAAAATGAGTTAGGCACGTAACATCGTATGAATACTAATATGCATGAAAGAGCTTACGTAACTTTCATTTCATTCCACGATTCCACATTCTTTAACTTATGATTATCACATATTAAGTATCAATTCATGTAAAAATCATGAATCTATTTTCATACCTTTCCAAATTTCAACATATCACAAGCACGTTTCAATCATCTTAATATTACTTCTATCATTAACAAGATTTGATCGGTTGGAAGTCTTTCCTGTCTTAGCAAACAGTTTCGTTAGCGCCGGGAGATATCACACTATAACGAGTAGTACTATGGCATGTATAGCTAGATTCTCTTACACTATGTTAGTCCAAGAACCGAGTAAACCATGTTCTGATACCACTAAATGTAACACCCCTCCCCTGTATCCAACACCGAGACAGGATTCGAGGTGCTACCAGACTTAAACTCAACCAACTATATAAAACCAGGCCGTAAAATTTTGATCAATTTAAAACTTTTTCTTTCACATACATTTTGTCCCTTAAACAGGCTTACGAGGCCCAAAACATGCATTAGAGACGGTTCGGGACTAAGCCAAGAACTTAAGAAAAACTTAGAAAAATTTCATGCTTTAAGGCTCCACACGCCCGTGTGGATATAGAGCACACGCACGTGTTCTAGGGACACGCCCGTGACCTGAACCCATGTTCAAAAACCTGGACATTCTGTCAATTTGGTCATGAACAAATTGAAGCCACACGGCCAAGGCAAACGCCCGTGTCCTGTAGTCGTGTCCTTCACACGGCTGAGACACATGGCCGTTTCTCTTGCCCGTGTGCTACTACCATGCATACTGACTTGAAAAACTTAGGTGCAGGGGACACAAGGCTGGACAACACACCCATGGGGGCGGACCATGTGTCACACATGGCCTAGACACACGCCCATGTGTCTACCTGTGTGGACAAATACAAGGCTATTTTCCAAGCCATTTTGTCACCCTCGCAACACATGCACCCATACCCATACAATAGCATACAACATGACAAAATTAAGCATTTAAACATTCCTAACATGTCATGACCATGGCAATTTCACATGCAATAGATATCATAGATATTACTCACATCTTTACCACATTCTTGCATAATCATTATAAACTTATCACATAAGACCATAGCACATGTATGCATATTTAAAATGGGTTTACAACCCCATAATCAAAATAAGCCAATACATTTGGCTAAAGCAATATCACATACCCAAATATTTAAACTCCTATACATGCCACAGGCTCAAAGTATTTGAAATCACTTACATCAATACCGATATCTTGACAATGTGATAATATCTTCGACGAACTCCAACTCGAGCTAACCTGGCAACACTAGAGAACATAGGAAAGGATGGGGGGTAAGATTTACACTTAGTAAGTTCATATGAAAACAATAAATAACTTATGATGTGCGTGATAAGTTTTATATTTATGATTGATCTTACTTGAAAACTAACTATTATCACGATAAAGGCAAGCACACCTATTGAACAGTAGTATAGCTTATAGCAATACCGAAATGTCAAACCCACAAGAACTAAAAGTACTAGTATTAACATTCTTTTTATTAAATAGCCTAAAAATAAAGGGATTTGCTTTATTTAAACTAATTAACTACACTAAGAATGCACAGGAAGTAAATTGGAGAAATACTTTTGGGAAAACTAATTGATTTAGACAATACCTAAGGAAGAATCCACCTAGACTTCACTTGTTATTTGACTCTGAATTAGACGAGTTATTCACTTGACTCGATCTGTAGAAATCCCTAATTTATATTATTATCTCTCTCAAGACTAACAACGTCTAACCCTAGGTTAATTAATTGAAATCTCTTTCTAATTAAACCCTTAGTGTTGCATTAACTCGATCTATAGATTCCCTTACTAGGTTTGACCCTAATCCGACAGATTTATGTTGCCCTATGTCTAGGGGTGCAATCAACTCTGCTTAATTATGCTAGATCTACTCTTAGACAAGGACTTTTGCTCCTCTAAATAAGCACATCAATACTTGAATCAATAGCCTGGAATATTAAAGCAAGAATTAAGAACACATAATTAAGAACAAATCAAGTATTTATCATATAATTCAGAAAATAATAACAAGATCCATCTTAGGTTTCATCCCCCTCAGGTATTTAGGGGATTTAGTTCATATGTGCAAAAGAAAACATCTCAGAAGAATAATGATAACAAAACATAAAGAAAACCCAAAAACCCCTGAAGGAAATTGAAGGGAGATCTTCAGTCTTGAAGGAGAATCCAGATTGGCTTTCTTCAAGTAATTCATTGCCTCCTACTCTGTGTGTCTTGTCTAGATGCCCTTCTAGGGTGTTTATATAGGCTTTAGAATGCTTTCAAACCCTCAAAAGTGGCCTTTTCCGAATAAAACTAGACTTGGGCTCGACAGGGACACGCCCGTGCGACACGCCCGTGTGGGGTGGCTTAGGCCGTGTTAGAGTTGCTAAATAGACACGGGCATGTGGTCTACCCGTGTGGGGAAGTCCATGCCGTGTTGATTTCCCACGTTGACCCATTTTCTCTGTTTTTGGCCTGTTTCTCGCTCTTTTTACTCTCCTATGCTCACCTAAGTATAAAACATGAAATTAAGGGATTATGAGCATCGAATTCCATAAATCTAATGATAATTCATCCAAAAATGTGCTAAGCATGGGATAAAAATATGTATAAATTACGATTTATCAAATACCCCCACACTTAAGCATTTGCTTATCCTCAAGCAAAATCCTCAATTTATAATTAAGAATTCATTTTTCTCAATTTATAATTCCTATCAATAATACCTCAAAATAATTCATAAGTAATCTTACATTGAGAATTCAACTAGAAGAACATCTAAGTTTCAAACATTCTAACTTGAGCATTTTATCACGAAAACATAGGTGTTTCACCTCATCTAAGTAATCACCTTTGATTCAAAATATCACAGAATTCAACATCCTCACTAAAGATTCACTCAAATCACTCGAGCTATTTAAGGAAAACAAATTTAGCACTCATCAGTCAATATGAAAAGTTATTACCATAGGCTTGCATGAAAATCAAATCTCCACCACTATATATTGAGATGATGCATCAATCAAAAGGTCTTTAGAGGGTTGTAACGTGGCTTTGGTTAGGGGGTGTGGTTACAAGCTGGAAGAGAAGGTTAGAATCGAGATTGAATTGAAAAATTACCTAACTAGAAAAATACTAAAGCTGACAAATTACACTCCTAATTAGATGATCCTAGAATTGAGCTTTTCTTCATGGATAACTTCGTTTTAATCCAAGCATTACATGATTTCGTCATATGCTAGATGACAAATCTAAATTGCAACACTTTATTTTATTTTTTTTAAGAACAAGTCAAGTAACATAGAACTTTGCTAACTATCAAAAATAAAACATAGCTAAACAATTTATTCAAATCAAATCTCGACAAAAATAGGGATCAAATTAATTGAGGGGATTTCAACAATAATGGGTTATGGGTTAATATTAAGGGTAAATCAATGAATGGTTTGTTAGGCTCAAGAAGGTTCACTAAGGGTTAATTATGAAGGTAGACTTTTATGGAGTGAGTGAGTTAAACCTACGTGCCTTTATCATCTCGACATATCAAATCAATGGAGTGGTCTTGACATGCATAATCGAAGCAAGTTCTAGAATAACAAATCAATATTGACGCACTCATAGCAACAATAAAAGTTAGCATGAAAGAAATAATATATTCTCTAAAGGCTCAAGATCTCACAAAAATTGTGGCTTTTTGATGTTAACCCTATGAATTTCAACTTCAAGATAATACCTAAACTTGGGGAAATAACCTAAAAAATTTTAATCAACTTATCATGCTTGATTCTCTAATTTCTTAAAGTTTAAACAATCAATACAGAAATGCCTATGTTTTAATTCAAGACATATCAATAAAAATCATAAATTAATCAAAATTCATTCTAATAGTGATATGAGTGAGTCACGTGAGAATAAGACACAATTCAGTGATTTTTCAGATAATGATATAAATAACCCCCCACACTTAAGATGTACATTGTCCTCAATGTACAAAGATAGATTTACTGAAAAATATAGATATAAGATCATAAGATAGGGAGAGAAGTGAAACTTCCTTAATGTTAAATAGAATCCTTGAATTGGAGTCATGGAAAGTAATCGGCTAAGGCAAGGACGAGATTTGGAAGAGGATACTCCGGTGGTGGTAGAGGTTATTAGTCCACAAGTCCTGCACCAAAGGAATATTATAGCTGGTCGAAGCTATGGTTGTGGTCGAGCAAGGCATGGCAGTCGTGGAGGACCTTTTCCTGTGGAGTTGCACGTTCCTATGTAATAGTGAGCTTTGGAGCTCTTCATAACTGTGATAGAATCAATAACTCTTTAGGAAATATAAATTAGCATGATTACTAGTAAAGAAATGGCTGAAAACATAAATTACATAATATAAATTGTAAAACCTAAAGATGAAATAGAAATAGTTATTAAAAAGAAATAAAATGAAAAGTAATTTAAAAAGATAAATAAAGATAAAAGAAAAAATAATAAATAATAAATAAAAGTCTTAAAAAATCCTCATCGCCAGATGGTTCGCGAGGTGGGGGTGGCGATGAGATGCAAATGTGCTGACAAATCTGATGTAAGGTTGCATCAATGTGATAAAAGCACTGAAAATATTGCTGCTCGAATCGAGTGAGACGCTCAGAAATGTCAAAAAGTGAAGCAGCCGCATGAACTGGACGATGAATAGGTGGTGGCTGAGATGGTGGATCTTCGTGAGGTGGAGGGACATCATCAGTAATGTCTTTTAGATCTTCCTACTCGGCTGACTGGATGAGGCAGTACTGATGAGGATCAAATCCACGTCGTCGCTCGATCATCCTCATATGGAGCATAGTCGAGATGCCCTGTAGAGACATCTGACCGATAAGGGTGAGGGAAGATGCTTGCGCCGCCGTGTTGAGGAGACCAAATTATCACGCCAGGCGAGTCACATAAGGGCCAATAGAAACGACTCCCTTCCTATGCTGCTTTGTCTAATGGCGAATGGCGAAGGCGATGAAATAAGCGAGGGCACCATACTCCATAAAAAATAAGCTTCGTTAGTGCTAATAACACCGGTACTCTCTCGCCGTCCTGTCAGGGTGTGGGCTAGGATGGCGTGCAAGTATCTCAGTGATGGGGCGAGAGACGATGCCTTGGATCGACTAGGGTCATCAGTGGCCGAAGTAGGGACTAGGGCCTTCTAGCAATTCGAAAGGAGAGTAGTGGATGTGGCGATGGAGACTGTTGAATTCGTCGTCATCCATGAACTCCTCCGTATATAGTCCTAATGCGACACCGAACTCAGGTACGCTCAACTGGTGAACTAAACCACTGAGATGAAACTGGATCATTCCAGGATCATCAAACTTTGTCATAATGGCTTTAAGGTGGAAGGTCGAACAGAGTTCTAATGTGAGCTCAAGATATGTTGGATCGACGATCTCGAAGAAAAGCCCCCATGGGTCAGTAGTCAGGAGAGCCTGGACTGCATCAGCAAGTTGGATCTACTCTAGGGCGTTCCAATCAATACAACGGCCCACGCCTAGGGGTCGAACCCGTAGTATTTGGAATAGTTCCTCCAGGGGTCCCGGTGGAAATTGGAGGAATGGGTGTCGTATCTTGGTGGTAGGAATCGAGGAGGACGCTGTTCTTTTTTGCTTCTCGAGGTAGGAACCGTAGTTTTCTTGCTTTTTGGGTTTGTCATGATATCTGCAAATACGAGTTTAATCATCAAGATAATCCCCAAATCAATCAATCATCATAATAGTCTAAAATAATCACTTGCTCGTAAGATAATATGAACAAATTATGCAAGCATGTTAAAACCAAGTGGTGATACTGCCTATGGAACAATAAAGAAGCTAACTAATGAATCACTCAGTAAAAGCTATTATGAATTCTATTCAAAACAAACGGTCCTAATTTCTATATAGTGTATTCCTAAGTTCTATTTGGAGCAATGATACATAGTGAACCTTAAAAATGTTAAAGCAAGAATAGTAGTAATACTAAGAATATAATCATATAGAACATGAAATAAGGAATTTCTAAATGAACAGAGAAAGTCATCATTCATATGTAAAATTAAAACAGTAAAATAGACTGAAAAATGCTAGAAAGAAAACCGAGAGTGGTGGTCGGAGAAGGTTCGATGGTGCGTGGCGGTCAGAGGAAGTGAGAGGGAATGGGGGAAAGGAGAGGAGAATAATGTATAGGGAAAGGAGTACAAGAGAAGGTTTTGATGTGTATGGAGGAAAAGGGCGGAGAAAGAGTGGATTTTGGGGTGATGATTGGAGCTTAGGTGGCGACGGTGGTGGTGGGAGAGGCAGGTAGGGTTAAGGTATTGGGGAAGGGGATGATGAATAGTGTGGGTATATATAGATTTTGGGGTACACGGCCGTGGGGCACGCTCGTGCGCCCTTATTTTAGCCCGTGTGTTTCGTGGTTTTCAAATTTGAGCGCGTTTGGAATTCGACCAACGCCCGTGTTCTTTGGGCATGTTGGTTCACATGATCGTGTCCTACTTCATTCGCTTCTCCCACGCCCGTGCTATTTTGACAACTTTGACCACGGGTGGTGGGCACAGGCGTGTCGCACACCCATGTTAATTTTTTAGTTTCTACAACGGCTTATAGACACGGGCGTGTCACACACTCGTGTTGATTTGGCGGGATTGCCCATGACTATGTCGCACGACTGTGGCAACGTATCGAATCCTGTGTTTGAGGAAAATTTTACGCTGTTTTCATACGGTTGTATCGCACGCCCGTGTACCTGGCCATGTGGATTTTAGAAAACCTATGTCCAAGGACTCAGTTAGTAATTTAGATGTTAAAAACTTAAATTTAAAGAAATCAATACCGATAGTGCTCGGGTTGCCTCCCGAGAAGCGCTTATTTAGAGTCTAAGCTCGACTTACCTCTCTGTTGCGTGGTCATGGTGGTGCGAGGAGTTTACAGTCCTCATTCTTGTTATCAATTTTATCAAAATAAGGTTTTAGACGAGTACTACTTACCTTAAACGTGTCGAATTTGGAGTGAGTTACCTCGACTGTACCGTATGGGAAAATGTTAACTACCGTAAAAGGGATTGCTCCATTAGGTTCAAAAGTGGTGATACGAGGGTCTGTTGCATCTAATAGTACTTTGTCTCCAACCTTAAGTTGATTTGGTGAAACATTGAGTCTGTCATGGTGTGGTTTTGGTTTATCATGTGTTATCGGTTTCTGTATCCACCATTCATCTAGTTTCTGTGTCCACCATTCAACAGAGAGGCATAACATTAATGCTCGCCCCTAAATCAGCCAATGCATTATTAACATCTAAGCTACCAATTAAACAAGGAATTGTAAAACTCCTTGGATCTTTCAATTTGTTGGGTAGCTTATTCTGTAGAATGGCTGAGCAAACTGTGCTTAACACCACATGCAACGCCTCATTCAACGTTTGTTTATTTGCTAAAAGCTCCTTTAAAAATTTAACTGTGTTTGGCATCTGCAAAAGAGCTTCAATAAACGGTAAGTTAATATGTAATTTCTTTATTAATTTAAGGAATTTACCAAATTGTTCGTCCGTGTGGTCTTTCCTTGTCGCAATAGGGTATGCCACACGAGGTTTGTACTCTTTACGTACCGATTTTTGCTCACTGTGGTCCACCTCACCTTTACCTTTACTTACCACAATTCCTTGCCTCGGTTCTGGTTTAGGTTCAACTAACCCTTCCTCATCTCGAACGGTAATCGGATTGAGCTGTTCCCTTGGATTAGATTTAGTATTACTCGGCAAACTACCTTATGGTCGTTTAGAAATCAATTTAACAAGCTGGCCCATCTGAGTTTCGAGCCCTTAGATCGACGCTTGTTGATTCTTAAGTACGGTTTCGGTATTCTGAAAACGAGTTTCTGACACCGAGATGAATTTTGTTAGCATCTCCTCAAGGTTCGACTTCTTTTCCTACTGGTAAGGTGGTTGTTGAAAACCTAAGGGATGTTGTAACGCCCCTTACCCATGTTCCACATCGAAACAGGGTACGAGGTATTACCAGCTCATAATATAAATCATTAAACGAAACCGAAATAGAAATATGTCATCCAAATAGATAATGTATCATTATAAGATATGTCTTGAACAATATTAGCCAACTTCAATGGCTTATACAAAATAATTTGGTTAAATAATGTAACCAATATTTTAAACCTAGGCAATTATGACACGTAACAAAATAACGAAGCCTACTATACATGCCATAATTCAAAAGAAATGTTTAGTTCAAATACCCAAAAGTACTGACAGTGTGGCAGATCTTCAACGATCCTTAACTCCCGAGCAATGCCGGACGACACTATAAGACAAAAGAGAGAAAAGAAAGTAAGCTTATGTACCTTAGTAAGTGAGTATATAAATAATAATTAAAGAATCTAATATGTTTACACATTAACTCAAGTGTATCTACTTTTAATTTTAATATTTACTCCACTTTGATTGAGCTGTCGCTCCTGCGTCATGTTCACTAAATAAATCATAACTCGAGTTACAAAACTCGAAATTAAAATCCGTAAAATTTTCCTGAAACTAGACTCATATAAATTCTTACTAATTTTTTTTTCTAGAATTTTTGGTCCAGCCAATTAGTACAGTTTATTAGTTAAAGTTTCCCCTGTTATACAGCTCGACTGATCTGACCTCTGTTCACTACGAGTTGAATTTCTCCCTGTACACAATTCAAATAGCCATGAAACATGTTTCATTTAAAACTAGACTCAATAAGAAATCTATAAATATAAACTATATTTCTTAATTATTTTTTTAAAATTTTTAATGATTTATCAAAGTTAGAACAGGGGATCACATAGTCAATCTGAATAAGTCACACACAAATATAAATATCTCAAAATATAGAGTTCCTTTTCTTGCTCTGTTTCTTTTATATGAAAATAGACTCATTGAGATTTAATTTCATATCTTATTTAGCCTCTAATCAAATTTATACTTTTTTTGGTGATTTTTCAAAGTCACGTCACTGCTACTGTCCAAAACAGTATTATTGCAAATTCACTCTTTCACACTTTCTTTGTATTAACCTCACTTAGCATACATATCACAATTCATTTTCACCACATTTCATACATCACAAGTATAAGTCCATGATTACAATGCTACCGTAAAATTATCCCGTTGAACAATTCGGATCAATCCTCCATACTTGATGGTTTCAGTACACTGCCCCACTATCATATTTCATTTAATTCGGCTCTCTTGTACACATGGTGAACACTTAGTACCACCCATGTGACCTAGCCAATTTATCTCGTAGCTCTCTTTTCTACATGGTGTCCTTCACTTGGAATCACACATGCGACCTAGCTACATTTATCTCTCCCGTAGCCCTCTTGTCTACATGGGATACATCCCGCATCACACATGTGACCTAGCTACTACATAGTATCTCGTAGCTTTCTTGTACACATGATCTGCACTCAGCACCATACATGTGACCTAGCTACGCTCCATCTATATTATTCAATCTTTCCGAATGTTCAACCGGGATTTCTCTCTCTATTACTTATTTCCATTCCTCCAATAGTCGGTTTATGTTTCAAAATTAGCTAAAATACATATAATAGGCTGAAATATAAAAATGTAAATGAAGTTAATGTATTATTTACATACAAACTTACCTCGGTGCAAAATATAGAAATTTTGTAATTTAGTCCAAAACATTTTCCTTCCCCCGTTCGAGATAGATTCCACGCATTTCTTGATCTATAACAACACATTTAGCTTATTTAACACTCATGCTATTTATTTCAATCCAAAAATCACATTATGGAAAAATTACATTTTTGCCCCCTAACTTTTACAAAATTATGATTTTGCCCCTAGGCTCGGGAATTTAATTTCAGCCCTTATTATTATGTTTTATGACATGCTGATCATTTTTCCCTTCTAAGACAACATCAAATTCTCACTCTAACACATAGTTATGAACAATAGGTATTTTTACCGATTATGCCGTTTTGCTCGTTTTCGCTAAAAATCGCTTAGAAAAGATCGTTCTCTAACTTCAAACATTCATATTCTACCATAAAACATCAAAATACATGCATATCATTCATGGGAAAAATTTTAAACATAAACCCTAGCTCGAAATAATGGTAGAAATAGGTAGATCGAGCTATGAGGATTTCAAAAATGTAAAGAACGTTAAAAACGGGGCTTGAATGCACTTACTATTGAGCTTGAAAGCTTGGGAAAAACCCTAGCTATGGAGAACATGTTAGTTTCGGCCAAGCTTGAATGAAGATGAACACATTTTTGTGTTATTTTTCCCATTTTATTTCATTTAATATGCAAATTACCAAAATGCCCTTACTACTAAACTTTCTTAAAATTCCATCCATGTCCTAATTTTTGTCCATATAAAGTATAATGGTCTAATTGCCATTTAAGGACCTCTACTTAAAACTCCCATTTCAATCAAGTACTTTATGAACTAGAACACACATTTTTTTACCTATTTCAATTTAGTCCTAAATATCAAATTAAACACCCAATCGATAAAATTTCGCAATGAAATTTTCACACAATTATGAAATCATAATATAAACACTAAAACTTAATCAAAATAATTTCTTTCAACCTCAAATTTGTGGTTTCAAAACCACTATTCCGTTTTGGCCCTAAATCGAGCTGTTACAACTCTCCCCCCTTTAGGGATTTTCGTCTCTGAAAATCTTACCGGTAATGAGATTTGGGTACTGTTTTCTCATGGCTTCCTCCGGTTCCCACGTAGCTTCTTCTACTCCATGTCTTTGCCATAACACATTCACTAAAGCTATACTTTTCTTTCTCAACTGTTTTACTTCTCGAGCCAAAATCTTAATCGGTTCCTCATCATAGGTCAAGTCCGATCGAATCTCAATTTCTGTTGGAGAAATCACATGTGAAGGATCAGAACGATAACGTCACAACATTGATACATGAAACACATTATGAATTCTTTCTAACTTTGCCGGTAAGGCCAACCAATATGCCACTGGTCCAATTCTCTCAGTAATCTCGTATGGCCCAATAAAACGAGGACTCAAGTTGCCTTTTCGGCTAAATCTCAGAATCTTATTCCATGGTGACACCTTCAAGAACACTTTATCACCTACCTGGAATTCAATCTCTTTTCTTTTTAAATCTGCATATAACTTTTGTCGATCTGAAGCAGCTTTCAAGCAATCACGAATTACTTTTACTTTCTCTTCGGTTTCTTTAACTAGATCAACTCCGTGAATCTGTTTCTCACTAAGTTTGGTCCAATATAAAGGAGTCTGACACTTGCGACCATACAAGGCTTCGTACGGTGCCATCTGTATACTTGACTGAAAATTGTTATTGTAGGCAAATTCAACCAAAGATAGATATTTCTCCCAACTGCCTTCAAATTCTAAAACACAGCATCTAAGCATATCTTCGAGTACTTGGATTACTCTTTCCGACTGACCATCTGTTTGTGGATGAAATACGGTACCAAAGTTCAATTTTGTACCCAAAGCTTCTTGTAACTTTTTCTAGAATCTCGAGGTAAACCTCGGATCTCTATCTGATATTATTGACATAGGTACCCCGTGCAACCTCACAATTTCAGCAATATATAATTCAGCTAATTTATCAAGTGAGTAATCGGTACGTACCGGTATAAAGTGAGCCAACTTTATTAACCTAACAACCACTACCCAGACAACATCCTTCTTTTTAGGAGTCAGAGGCAAACCGGTTACAAAATCCATGGTAATCCTATCCCATTTCCACTCAAGCACCATTACCGGTTGGAGTAATCCTGAAGGCACTTGATGCTCAGCTTTTACTTCTTGACAGATCAAACACTTGGTTACAAATTTAGAAATGTCCCTTTTCATGCCTGGCCACCAATATAACTTCTTTAAATCATTATACATTTTTGTGCTACCAGGGTGAACCGAAAAACAACCACTGTGTTCCTCATGTAATATTTTCTGAATCAATTGATAATTTTTCGGTACACATATCCTGTCTCGAAACATCAAACAGTCATCCGGTCCAACTTGAAAATCTGAGTCGTAACTCGATCCACACTGAGTTCTCTTGGTTCGCAACCCACTATCGTTCTTTTGAGCATCACAAATTAACTGGAGAAATAACGGTTTAGCCCTCATCTCTGCTAAGATTGACCCATCATCAGACAATGCTAACCCCATATTCATGGCTCTCAAAGTAAAAAGAGATTTCCTGCTCAAAGCGTCAGCAACTACATTCGCTTTTCCCGGATGATAATCAATCATTAACTCATAATCCTTCAATAATTCAAGCCATCTCCGCTGTCGCAGATTCAAATCCTTTTGATTCATCAAATACTTCAAACTTTTGTGATCAGTAAAAATTCGGCATTTTTCACCATACAAATAATGTCGCCAAATCTTCAAGGCAAAGACAATAGCGGCCAATTCCAAATCATGTGTAGGATAGTTCTTCTCATGCGGTTTTAACTATCTCGAGGCATAAGCTACCACTTTACCCTCTTGCATTAGTACACATGCAAGGCATGTCAATGATGCATCACTATAAATTACGAACTCCTTCCCTGGCTCGGGCTGTACTAAAATTGGTGCTTCAGTCAATCGTGCTTTCAGCTTTTCAAAACTCTGCTGACATTTATCAGTCCATTCAAACTTAAGATTCTTTTGCAGCAACTTAGTCATAGGAGAGGCAATCATCGAAAATCCCTCGACAAAACGTCTATAATACCCGGCCAAGCCTAAAAAGCTTCTAACCTCGGATACATTCTTTGGGGGTTTCCAATCAACGATCGATGAAATCTTGCTCGGATCCACCCGAATACCATCACCTGAGACTATATGTCCCAAAAATCTGACTTCACGAAGCCAGAACTCACTTTTACTAAACTTAGCAAACAATTTCTTTTCTCTCAAGATTTGCAATATGGTTCTCAAGTGTTCGGCATGCTCAGACTCATCCCGAGAATAAATTAGAATGTCATCTATAAACACTACTACAAACTTATCTAAATATGGCCGAAAGATTCGGTTCATCAAGTCCATAAATATAGCTGGAGCATTTGTTAGGCCAAAAGGCATCACAAGGAACTCATAATGTCCATACCTTGTCCTAAAAGCGGTTTTCGGCACATCTGACTCTTTAACTCTCAACTGGTAGTAACCGGACCTCAAATCGATCTTTGAAAACACTGTGGCCCCCTTTAACTGATCGAATAAATCATCAATCCTTGGCAACGGGTACTTGATCTTTATAGTCACCTTGTTGAGCTGACGGTAATCAATGCAAAGCCTCATTGAGCCATCTTTCTTCTTTACGAACAATACGGGAGCACCCTAGGGAGAGAAACTCAGTCTCACAAATCCCTTGTCTGTTAACTCTTGCAACTGAGCCTTCAATTCTTTTAATTCAGTCAGAGCCATCCTATATGGAGCAATTGAGATCGGTGCAATACCCGGCAACAAATCAATGGCAAACTCTATCTCCCTGTTCAGAGGCAATCCAGGCAATTCCTCTGGAAATACATCTGGAAATTCACAGACTATCAGTACTGATTCAAGCTTCAATTCAGACAGCTCAGTATTCATTACATAGGCCAGATAAGCTTCACATCCTTTCCTCATGTATTTCTGTGCAGACATGTGCGAAATTGCCATAGGCAATTTATTTGATTCGTCTGTTTCAACCCACAGAGTTTCACCATTTTCACGTTTCAACTCTGGTGTTTTCTGTTTACAATCTACCTTGGCATCATACAATTTCAACCAGTCCATTCCAAAAATAACGTCAAACTCATCAAATGGTAACAACATCAGATTAGCCGGAAAACAGTGACCTTAAATCATTAATGGGCAATTCTTGCAAACCTTATCAACTAGCACATATTGGCCTAAGGGGTTCGACACTTTTGTAACACCCCGTACCCGAGACCGTTTCCTGAGTCGAACACGAGGGGTTAATAGACTTAATTCCCTTATTTTTACAGTCCATTTTAAAAATTTCCAGACTAGCTGGCTAACTGCGTTACTGTCACCTTAAAAATCATATCTTGAGTTCCAAAACTCGAAAATCAGTTTTGTAAATTTTCCCTGAAACTAGACTCATATATCCATCTACAAAATTTTTTCTAGAATTTTTGGTCAGGCCAATTAGTACAGTTTATTAGTTAAAGTCTCACCTGTTTTAGGGTTCGACTGCTCTAACCTTCATGCATTACGACTTATATATCTCCCTGTACAGGGCTTCAATACTTATGCCGTTTGTTTCTAAAGAAACTACACTCGAAAAGGAATCTATAAATATATGGAATGACTTCTAACTATCTCTGGTTAATTTATAATGAATTTCCTAAGTCCGAACAGGGAATCCAGAAACCGCTCTGGCCCTGTTTCACGAAAACTTTAAAATCTCATAAAATACTGTTCATATGATCATTTCATTACTTTCCTATGAAAATAGATTCATCAAGGTTCAATTTCATAATTTATTCACTATTTAATTCCATTCCTACTATTTTTAGTGATTTTTCAAATTCACACCGCTGCTGCTGTCAGCATCTGCCTTTAAGCTAGACTTTACCTATTACATAGTTTCCATGATTCACCCAACCCTTTAGCATATATAGCACAAAGTATGATCGTGATTAACCATTCCAATGGCCAATCATTGCCAAGCATATCCACACCTCTCAATAACCATATACATACAAAATGATTATAACATTATGCTCAAAATATATATAAGCCATTTTCGCATGGCTATCCAAATTCGTACAATACCGAAAGGTACATGACCAACATAAAAAAGGGTAGTGCTATACATGCCATTTCAGTTCAACCAAAAGTGTACCAAAGGGGCTTTGATAGTGTGGACAACTTTGACTTCGACAATCCCGAGTCCGATAGCTGACGAACCAAAATCTATAAAATAGAGATTCAAAGAACGGAGTAAGCATTTAATGCTTAGTAAGTTTTGAGCAATAAAATTAGGCACAACTGAAGTATAGCATTCATATAACTAAACGGATAATTTCATATACACATATTCTCAAAAATCAGTCCTACTTCACATTTCCAACCCTTATATTCATACATAAGGGATCAACTTAACCAAAGGCCCGAAAGCTCACTAATCGACTGAGCGGATAATATTTAAACTAAATCACTACTCCAATGCATATACGAAACGTACCTTATCGTTGGGATTTTACGAGCGTATTAATTGAAATTATTACAGCAAGATTGCTCATTCCCAAACCAAGTACCTTCGGGGTTTAGCCGAATATAGCTACTCGCTCAAATGCCTTCGGGACTTAGCCCGGTTATATTAACTCGCACAATTGCCTTCGGGACTTAGCCCGGTTATAGTAACTCGCACAATTGCCTTCGGGACTTGACCCGGTTATAGTAACTCGCACAAATGCCTTCGAGACTTGGCCCGGTTATAGTAACTTGCACAAATGCCTTCGGGACTTAGCTCGGATATAGTAACTCGCACAAATGCCTTCAAGCTTAGCCCGGTTATCAATCGAATATCCATGCACATATCAATAAATCATGACACATCAATATTTCATTTTCGTAACTAGAATTCAAACACAAGTCACTTATCAAGCATTATCATTTTCAGCTCAAAAGCTACATACAAAGGGCATGATTTTGATTTGCTTATAACATAATCTAATCGAATCATAATCTAAGTTTCATTACTCGAAAACTTACTTCGGATGTTGTCGAACGATTTCGGCGGCTATTCGATCACTTTTTCCTTTCCCTTGTCCAACTTTGGTCCTCTAAGCTCTTGAGCTAATTCAAGCAAAATTTAACTTATTAAAGTCTCATTATGCTAGCTTATGGCCGAATATGACAAGGAGTTGATACGTCATACGGCCACCTTTAGCTCAAATACAAAGTGGTCATACGCATTTTTAATCACATTGAGCAATTTAATACAATTAATCTAACATTTCCTCATGTGCACCTTCATGACCGAATACACACATCATTAACCTAATATCAATTAACTAAGCACTTTAACAAATTCTCCTTGAGCCAATCATCTAAGTCAAGATAAAAGCATCATTATGCTTGCCCCTAACCGAATACATGCAACACCAATCTATCTCATGTGGCCGAATATGCATGTCTATGTTGAGGCCAATTATATGCTTAATACTTCCTACAAATATGGTTACTTGTATTAACTACATACCATTTTGTTTCAAGTTCAAAACTCGGCTAATACACATATATACACTAGTAATCAAATAATCATATTTGCACTTCACCTTACTACCATTTCTCATGCAAATAACATGAACAACAACCATATTTCCTACTATGGCCGAATGTATCAAGACACCATACCATTTCAATTTTGGTCATGGGTTAAACAAAGAACCTAATGTCTAACTCAAAAAAAATGCTAAAAAGAAAATCCAAGAGGCATCAATCCACCATCACATGTATCATTACAAAGCTTCACGTTTAGCATGCAAATGACATCAACACAAATCCACCTTAGCCGAAACTTAACTTATCTTCATGCATCATCACCACAACATCAAGCACCAACCAAGAAGACAACACCCATGGCCGAATATCATCTCCATCACATAGCAAAGATCTAAACCATGGGCTAGATAGAACTCAAGCTAACAATTAAAAACATGCATAAATCTCATGGAACAACATCAAACATACCTCCTCCTAAACACCAACCAACCGAACATGAAGCAAGAAAATCCTTTCTTCTTCCTTTCTCCTTAGAATTTTTGGCCAAAGATGTTCAAGAATGAACACTTTTTTTTTGTTTTCTTTCTTCAATTCACGGCAATGGGGGGGAAACATGGATGAGACAATTTTTTTTCATCACTCCTCCCTTTGCATTACTTTAATACTAACCCCTTTTTTTTTTACTCTTTCTAACATAACACACTAACACAACATGTTTACAACATGTTTCCACCCATAGCATGGCCGGCCACTAGCTCAAATTTTGGGTAATTTGACATGCAAACCCATCATTTTTATAACATGCATTAATAGGCCACTTTACATTTGCCTAGCACATTTCTAAATTTTCTCACATAAGTCCTATTTACTAAAATTCACCTAGAATTAACAAAATTCAAATATGAAATTTTCACACATGCATATATACATAAAATAAGCATCGAACATGACAGCTAATTATTTTTATGACTCGGTTTTGTGGTCCCGAAACCACTTCCCGACTAGGGTCACATTAGGGCTGTCACAACTCTCCCCCACTTAAGAAATTTTTGTCCCCGAAAATCTTAGCGGTAAACAGGTTTGGGTATCATTCTTTCATAGAGTTCTCGGGTTCCCAAGTAGCTTCTTCCATCCCGTGTTTGAGCCATAACACTTTTACTAAAGGAACCTTTTTGTTTCGCAACTCTTTCACTTCACGAGCTAGGATACGAATTGGTTCTTCTTCATAACTCATATCGGCTTGAATTTCAACCTCAGAGGGACTTATTATGTACAAAGGATCAGATCTGTAACGTCGAAGCATCGAAACATGAAAAACATTGTGGATCCTTTCGAGTTCAGGGGGTAAAAGCAACCTATATGCAACTGGACCAACTCGTTCGGAGATTTCATACGGTCCAATGAATCTCGGACTCAATTTGCCCTTACGGCCAAATCTGAGTATTTTTTTCCAAGGTGAAACTTTAAGAAACACTTTGTCTCCCACCTGATACTCAATGTCTTTTCGTTTCAAATCCGCGTACGACTTCTGATGATCTATGGCTGCCTTCAGACTTTCACGGATTACTTTTACTTTCTGTTCAGCATCTTTAATCAAATCAACTCCAAAAATTTTACTTTCACCGAGCTCGGTCGAAAACAATGGTGTACGGCATTTACGACAGTACAAAGCCTCGTAAGGTGCCATCTTAATACTTGACTGAAAACTATTGTTGTAAGCGAATTCAATCAAAGGTAAATACCGCTCCCATGAACCACTAAACTCGAGGATGCAACATCTTAACATATCCTCAAGTATCTGAATTATCCGCTCGGATTGACCATCGGTTTGGGGGTGAAAAGCGGTGCTAAAATGCAACTTGGTACCCAAAGCTTCTTGCAATTTCTTCCAAAATCGTGAGGTGAATCTCGGATCTCTATCCGACACAATAGAAATGGGCACCCCGTGTAATCTCACAATATGAGAAACATACAATTCAGCTAGTTTATCCAATGAAAAATCTGTACGTACGGGAATAAAATGAGCCGACTTAGTCAGTCTATCCACAACAACCCAAATCGCATCTTTCTTACTTGTTGACAATGGCAACCCAGATACAAAATCCATCGTGACTCGATCCCATTTCCATTCAGGTATCATGATCGGCTGAAGTAAACCTGTGGGCACTTGATGTTCCGCTTTCACTTGTTGACATATTAAACACTTCGATACAAAATCGGAAATGTCTCGTTTCATACCATGCCACCAAAATTGACGTCTCAGATCGTTGTACATTTTCGTACTCCCCGGGTGAATTGACATTCGGCTACAATGAGCTTCGTTCAGAAGCATCGAAATGAGTTCTGAATTTCCTGGAACACACAAATGACTTCTGAACCTCATACAATCGTCATCATCAATTTGAAACTCTAATTCCGTATTCGGAACACATTCAGCCCGTTTTGCAACCAATTCATCATCGACTTTCTGAGCTTCACGAATTTGATGGATCAACAATGGTTTGGCCTTTAATTCTGCCACTAACACATTGTCGGATAGAACGGACAAGTGTACATTCATCGCTCGTAAAGCAAACAGTGATTTCCGACTTAAGGCATCCGCAACCACATTAGCCTTTCCCGGGTGATAATCAATGACAAGCTCATAATCTTTCAACAACTCAAGCCAATGCCTTTGTCGCAGATTCAAGTCTCTTTGAGTCATCAAATATTTGAGACTTTTGTGATCCTAAAATACATGGCACTTCTCACCAAATAAGTAATGTCGCCATATTTTCAAAGCGAATACGATGGCAGCTAATTCGAGATCATGGGTTGGATAATTTTTCTCATGTGGCTTCAGTTGCCTCGACGCATAAGCTACAACTCGACCTTCTTGCATCAATACACAACCCAACCCAAGTAAGGATGCATCACTATAAATGACGAACTCCTTGCCTGATTCGGGCTGCACTAGTACTGGAGCTTCCGTCAAATGGGTTTTCAATTGATCAAAACTTTTCTGACACCTTTCCGTCCATTCAAACTTAACATCTTTCTGAAGTAGTTTCGTCATTGGTGTGGCTATCATCGAGAAACCTTTTACAAACCGTCGGTAGTAACCGGCAAGTCCCAAAAAGCTCCGAACTTCAGTAATATTTCTCGGAGGCTTCCAATTAAGTATGGCAGAAATTTTGCTCGGATCGACTCGAATGCCCGATGTAGAGACCACGTGACCCAGGAAGCTAACCTCTCTTAACCAGAACTCGCACTTACTGAACTTAGCATATAACTGCTTATCCCGTAAAATCTGCAACACTAATCTCAGGTGCTCAGCATGTTCGGTCACATCTCTTGAATAGACTAAGATGTCGTCAATAAACACGACTACAAACCGGTCCAAATACTGTCTGAAGATCTGATTCATCAAATCCATAAATACCGTAGGGGCATTAGTGAGCCCAAACGGCATCACTAAGAACTTTTAGTGACCGTATCTCGTTCTGAAAGCAGTTTTGGGTATATCCGAATCTCGAATTCGCAACTAATAATAACCCGATCTCAAATCTATCTTTGAAAACACTGAGGCTCCCTTTAGTTGATCAAACAAATCGTCAATTCGCGGTATCGGATATTTATTCTTTATTGTCACCTTATTCAGCTGACGATAATCGATGCACAACCTCATGGTTCCGTCCTTCTTTTTCACAAACATTACTGGTGCACCCCAAGGTGAGAAACTTGGTCGAGCGAAACCTCTATCCGCCAACTCTTGCAACTGAGCTTTCAACTCTTTTAACTCAGTTGGTGCCATACGATACGGAGCTATCGAAATCGGCGTAGTCCCAGGCACAAGCTCAATACCAAACTCTACCTCCCGAACAGGTGGTAAACCCGATAATTCTTCGGGAAAAACATCCGGGTATTCACAAACCACCGGCACAGATTCAAGTTTCTTTTCTGGCTCTTTATTATCAAGTACGTATGCATGATACGCTTCACACCCCTTTCTCACATATTTATGAGCTAACATCAAGGATATTATAGTTGGCGACCCATTCAAGTCAGTAGACTCAACTCGAATCATCTCATTATTTGCACACCTCAAATCGATAGTTTTTCTTTTGCAATTTACAACTGCATCGTGAATGGTTAGCCAATCCATACCGAGGATAACATCAAATTCATCAAACAGTAAAAGCATCAAATTGGCCGGAAAGCAGGAACCTCTGATTTCTAAGGGACATTTCTTACACACTTTGTCGACAAGCACATAACGACCCAAGGGATTTGACACCCGAATTACAAACTCAGTAGACTCAACAGGTAGAGTCTTACTGGATGCTAAGGTTTCACATATATAGGAATGAGTAGAACCAGGGTCAATCAAAGCAATCACATTAGTATCAAAGAGAGTAAAAGTACCAGTAATAACATCTGACGAGGAAGCATCCTCGCGTGCGCGTATAGCATAAGCTCTAGCAGGAGCACGAGCCTCAGATCTGGTTGTAGCATCTCTAGATCCTCTCTGACCGCCACTAGCATTGCCCGTATTCCTAGATGGTCTACCCCGAGCAGTAGTAGCACCAGGTTTCCCATTCTGATTTACGTTCTGTTCAGACAATCTCGGGCAATCTTTAATAAAGTGGTTGGCTGACCCGCACTTGTAACAGGAGCGGTCATGGAATCTACAACTCCCCGAATGCCATTTGCCACAATACTGACACTCCGTTCTGTCTCGACGATCATTTCTAACATTGGCGACTGAAGTGACTCGTGCACTCAAAGGGGGTCGATCACGGTCTCGTCTAGAAAAACCCGAAGTGTCTCTAGATCGGCCCAAATCATCTCTAAATTTCTTCGATGACTGTTGAAAAGGCCTCCCCGAAGACCTCTTACGAAACTCCTTTGCTCCCATATCAGCTTTTCTTTTCTCCATACTGAGCTCCTCGACTTTTCAAGCTCGCTCGACAAGTACCACAAATTCTCGGATTTCCAAAATGCCAACATACAGCTTTATATCATCATTCAGTCCATCCTCGAAACGTTTACACATTACGGCTTTTGAGGAAATGCATTCTCGAGCGTACCGGCTAAGCCTTACAAACTTTCGTTCATAGTCGGTAACCGACATGGAACCTTGTTTAAGTTCAAGAAATTCCTTCCGTTTTTTATCCATGAATCTCTGACTAATATACTTTTTCCGAAACTCGGTTTGGAAAAACTCCCAAGTTACTTGATCTTTGGGCACAACAGAAGTCAACGTATTCCACCAATAGTAGGCAGAATCACGTAGCAAGGAGATAGTACACTTTAGGCACTCATCGAGTGTGCAAGATAGCTCATCGAGTACTCGAATAGTGTTGTCCAACCAAAATACAGCTTGCTCGGCATCATCGCTGTCCGTAGCTTTAAATTCAGTAGCCCCGTGTTTTCAGATTCTGTCAACCGGGGCTTATTTGACCTTATTTGGTTGTTGCCGGAGGTATTGTAGGTGCGAGGGTGGTATTAGTCGGGAATGGAGGTTGTGGAACAGCCGTATTAGTTCGAATGTATTGGTTGAACCAATCATTCATCACGCTATAAAAAGCTTGCCTAGCCTCATCATTCGGATTGCTAGCAATAGGTTGAGAGTCCGCCGGCGCTGTCCCTTGTGCGGGAGCAGGCGCTACACTCTCAAGATCATCAGCTACCGCTCGATCGGGATCGGGATCCATTACTATAAATAAACACATTTGCAAATGTCAGAAATCACCACACTATCAAATAATCATAAAATGGCATGTATAGCTAGACCCAAACGTATTACGGTAGTCCTAGAATCGACTAAACCGTAGCTCTGATACCAACTAAAATTGTAACACCCCGTACCCGAGACCATTGCCGGAGTCAGACACGAGGGGTTAACAGACTTAATTCCCTTATTTTTACAGTCCATTTTAAAAATTTCCAGACTAGCTGGCTAACTGCGTCACTGTCACCTTAAAATCATATCTTGAGTTCCAAAACTTGAAAATCAGTTTTGTAAATTTTCCCTGAAACTAGACTCATATATCCATCCACAAACGTTTTTCTAGAATTTTTGGTTGAGCCAATTAGTACAGTTTATTAGTTAAAGTCTCCCTTGTTTCAGGGTTCGATTACTCTGACCTTCATGCATTACGACTTATATATCTCCCTGTACAGGGCTTCAATACTTATGCCGTTTGTTTATAAAGAAACTAGACTCGAAAAGGAATCTATACATATATGTCATGACTTCTAACTATCTTTGGTTAATTTATAATGAATTTCCTAAGTCCGAACAGGGAATCCAGAAACCGCTCTGGCCCTGTTTCACGAAAACTTTAAAATCTCATAAAATACTGTTCATATGATCGTTTCATTACTTTCCTATGAAAATAGATTCATCATGGTTCAATTTCATAATTTATAAACTATTTAATTCCATTCCTACTATTTTAGTGATTTTTCAAATTCACACCGCTGCTGCTGTCAGCATCTGCCTTTAAGCTAGACTTTACCTATTACATAATTTCCATGATTCACCCAACCCTTTAGCATATATAGCACAAAGTATGATCGTGATTAACCATTCCAATCGCCAACCATTGCCAAGCATATCCACACCTCTCAATAACCATATACATACAAAATGATTATAACATTATGCTCAAAATATATATAAGCCATTTTCGCATGGCTATCCAAATTCGTACAATACCGAAAGGTACATGACCAACATCAGAAAGGGTAGTCCTATACATGCCATTTCAGAGTTCAACCAAAAGTGTACCAAAGGGGCTTTGATAGTGTGTACGACTTTGACTTTGACAATCCCGAGTCCGATAGCTGACGAACCAAAATCTATAAAATAGAGATTCAAAGAACGGAGTAAGCATTTAATGCTTAGTAAGTTTTGAGCAATAAAATTAGGCACAACTGAAGTATAGCATTCATATAACTAAACGGATAATTTCATATACACATATTCTCAAAAATCAGTCCTACTTCACATTTCCAACCCTTATATTCATACATAAGGGATCAACTTAACAAAATGCCCGAAAGCTCACTAATCGACTGAGCGGATAATATTTAAACTAAATCACTACTCCAATGCATATACGAAACGTACCTTATCGTTGGGATTTTACGAGCGTATTAATTGAAATTATTACAGCAAGATCGCTCATTCCCAAACCAAGTACCTTTGGGGTTTAGCCGGATATAGCTACTCGCTCAAATGCCTTCGGGACTTAGCCCGGTTATAGTAACTCGCACAATTGCCTTCGGGACTTAGCCTGGTTATAGTAACTCGCACAATTGCCTTCGGGACTTGACCCGGTTATAGTAACTCACACAAATGCCTTCGGGACTTGGCCCGGTTATAGTAACTTGCACAAATGCCTTCGGGACTTAGCCCGGATATAGTAACTCGCACAAATGCCTACGGGCTTAGCCCGGTTATCAATCCGAATATCCATGCACATATCAATAAATCATGACACATCAATATTTCATTTTCGTAACTAGAATTCAAACACAAGTCACTTATCAAGCATTATCATTTTCAGCTCAAAAGCTACATACAAAGGGCATGATTTTGATTTGCTTATAACATAATCTAATCGAATCATAATCTAAGTTTCATTACTCGAAAATTTACTTCGGATGTTGTCGAACGATTTCGGCGGCTATTCGATCACTTTTTCCTTTCCCTTGTCCAACTTTGGTCCTCTAAGCTCTTGAGCTAATTCAAGCAAAATTTAACTTATTAAAGTCTCATTATGCTAGCTTATGGCCGAATATGACAAGGAGTTGATAGGTCATATGGCCACCTTTAGCTCAAATACAAAGTGGTCATACGCATTTTTAATCACATTGAGCAATTTAATACAATTAATCTAACATTTCCTCATGTGCACCTTCATGACCGAATACACACATCATTAACCTAATATCAATTAACTAAGCACTTTAACAAATTCTCCTTGAGCCAATCATCTAAGTCAAGATAAAAGCATCATTATGCTTGCCCCTAACCGAATACATGCAACACCAATCTATCTCATGTGGCCGAATATGCATGTCTATGTTGAGGCCAATTATATGCTTAATACTTCCTACAAATATGGTTACTTGTATTAACTACATACCATTTTGTTTCAAGTTCAAAACTCGGCTAATACACATATATACACTAGTAATCAAATAATCATATTTGCACTTCACCTTACTACCATTTCTCATGCAAATAACATGAACAACAACCATATTTCCTACTATGGCCGAATGTATCAAGACACCATACCATTTCAATTTTGGTCATGGGTTAAACAAAGAACCTAATGTCTAACTCAAAAAAAATGCTAAAAAGAAAATCCAAGAGGCATCAATCCACCATCACATGTATCATTACAAAGCTTCACATTTAGCATGCAAATGACATCAACACAAATCCACCTTAGCCGAAACTTAACTTATCTTCATGCATCATCACCACAACATCAAGCACCAACCAAGAAGACAACACCCATGGCCGAATATCATCTCCATCACATAGCAAAGATCTAAACCATGGGCTAGATAGAACTCAAGCTAACAATTAAAAACATGCATGAATCTCATGGAACAACATCAAACATACCTCCTCCTAAACACCAACCAACTGAACATGAAGCAAGAAAATCCTTTCTTCTTCCTTTCTCCTTAGAATTTTCTGCCAAAGATGTTTAAGAATGAACACTTTTTTTTTGTTTTCTTTCTTCAATTCACGGCAATGGGGGGGAAACATGGATGAGACAATTTTTTTTCATCACTCCTCCCTTTGCATTACTTTAATACTAACCCCTTTTTTTTTACTCTTTCTAACATAACACACTAACACAACATGTTTACAACATGTTTCCACCCATAGCATGGCCGGCCACTAGCTCAAATTTTGGGTAATTTGACATGCAAACCCATCATTTTTATAACATGCATTAATAGGCCACTTTACATTTGCCTAGCACATTTCTAAATTTTCTCACATAAGTCCTATTTACTAAAATTCACCTAGAATTAACAAAATTCAAATATGAAATTTTCACACATGCATATATACATAAAATAAGCATCAAACATGACAGCTAATTATTTTTATGACTCAGTTTTGTGGTCCCGAAACCACTTCCCCACTAGGGTCACATTAGGGCTGTCACAACTTTAATCGTAAATTCAGTAAACTCAATAAGTAACTTTTTATTAGATATTAAATTCATACAAACATAGGAATGAGTAGACCCGGGATCAATCAATGCAATAACAATAGCATCATAGAGAGAAAATGTACCAGTAATCACATCGGGAGATGATGCATCCTCTCTGGTACGTATGGCATAAGCTCTAGCAGGCGCTCTAGCTTCTGATCTCACTGCTGAATCTTTCATTACAGTTTTACTGCTAGCTCCACCTCCAGTATTTCTCGGTGGTCTACCTCTGCTAGCAATAGTACTCTGTCTAACACTCTGAAATTTTTCTTCTTTAACTTTCTTCGGACAGTCTCTGATAAAATGCTCGCAAGAACCACACTTGAAACAAGCTCGCTCGTTTCCCCAATTCTCACCAAAATGTTGCCTGCCACATTGCTGGCATTCGGGCTTTCTAGATTGCACATTACCCACACTTGCCACTGAAGTAGCTTGAGCTTTAGACCCCAAATATGCCCCACCACGATCTCTATGTGAATCCCCAGCTGAAACTGTCATTCGAGGGTTTGTCTCTTTGGACCTCTTTGATTGAGATTGAAATGACTTGCTTATCGGCCTCTTTCTGACATCTCGAGCCTCAATAGCAGGTTTTCTTCTTTCTTTGTTCAATTCTTTGGCTTTAAGAGCTCGGCCAACCAATACTACAAATTCTTTCAGCTCTAAAATTCCCACAAGCACTTTAATGTCCTCATTTATCCCATCCTCAAACCTTTTACACATAATGGCCTCGGTGGACACACATTCCTGGGCATACTTGCTGAGCCTTACAAATTCACGTTCATACTCTGCCACAGACATCTTGCCCTGCTTCAATTCAAGGAACGCCTTCCATTTTTTATCAATAAATTGCTGACTTATGTATTTCTTTCTGAATTCTTCCTGGAAGAAATCCCAAGTAACCCTTTCTTTTGGCACCACTGCTACCAAAGTCTTCCAACAGTGGTAGGCTGAATCTCTCAAAAGTGATACAGCACACTTTAAGCACTCCTCGGGTGTACATGAGAGCTCATCAAATACACGGGTAGAATTTTCAAGCCAGAACTCCGCTTTCTCGGGATCATCATTGATCTTTGCTCAAAACTCTTCAGCCCCTTATTTTTGAATCTTGTCAACCGGAGGCTTGTTCATTCCTACCAAATCTATGCCATGAGCAGCTACAGGAACCGTCTGAGGTATGGGAAGGGGTGGAGGAGGTTGAGCATTGGGGTTTGCTCGAATAAACTCAGTATACCAATTGTTCATCATTTGGAGAAAGGCATCCCGAGCCTCATATCCCTATCTCAATGTCTCAAGTCTACTTTCTACAGGCGCGGTCCCTTGTGCGGTAGCCGGCGCATTACTAGCAGCATCATCAGCCACAGTTCCATCAGGATCCATTACTATATTAAAACAAAACACAGTTTAGAATAATCAGGAGTCACCACACTATCACAGTATATTTATGGCATGTATAGCTAGACTTTTACACACACTATATTCGTCTGAACCGACTAAACCATAGCTCTGATACCACTAAATGTAACGCCCCTTACCCGTATTCCACATCGAAACAGGGTACGAGGTATTACCAGCTCATAATATATATATCATTAAACGAAACCGAAATAGAAATATGTCATCCAAATCGTAATGTATAATTATAACATATGTCTTGAACAATATTAGCCAACTTCAATAGCTTATACAAAATAATTTGGTTAAATAATGTAACCAATATTTTAAACCTAGGCAATTATGACACGTAACAAAATATAAAAGCCTACTATACATGCCATAATTCAAAAGAAATGTTTAGTTCAAATACCCAAAAGTATTGACAGTGTGGCAGATCTTCAACGATCCTTAACTCCCGAGCAATGCCGGACGACACTATAAGACAAAAGAGAGAAAAGAAAGTAAGCTTATATACCTTAGTAAGTGAGTATATAAATAATAATTAAAGAATCTAATATGTTTACACATTAACTCAAGTGTATCTACTTTTAATTTCAATATTTACTCCACTTTGATTGAGCTGTCTCTCCTACGTCATGTTCACTAAATAAATCATAACTCGAGTTACAAAACTCGAAATTCAAATCCGTAAAATTTTCCTGAACTAGACTCATATAAATTCTTACTAATATTTTTTCTAGAATTTTTGGTCTAGCTAATTAGTACAGTTTATTAGTTAAAGTTTCCCCTGTTATACAGCTCGACTGATCTGACCTCTGTTCACTACGAGTTGAATTTATCCTTGTACACAATTCAAATAGCCATGAAACATGTTTCATTTAAAACTAGACTCAATAAGGAATCTAGAAATATAAACTATATTTCTTAATTATTTTTTTAAAATTTTTAATGATTTATCAAAGTCAGAACAGGGGATCACATAGTCAATCTGAATAAGTCACACACAAATATAAATATCTCAAAATATAGAGTTCTTTTTCTTGCTCTGTTTCTTTTATATGAAAATAGACTCATTGAGATTTAATTTCATATCTTATTCAGCCTCTAATTAAATTTATACTATATTTGGTGATTTTTCAAAGTCACGTCACTGCTACTGTCCAAAACAGTATTATTGCAAATTCACTCTTTCACACTTTCTTTGTATTAACCTCACTTAGCATACATATCACAATTCATTTTCACCACATTTCATACATCACAAGTATAATTCCATGATTACAATGCCACTGTAAAATTATCCTGTTGAACAATTCGGATCAATCCTCCATACTTGATGGTTTCAGCACACTGCCCCACTATCATATTTCATATAATTCGGCTCCCTTGTACACATGGTGAACACTTAGTACCACCCATGTGACCTAGCCATTTATCTCGTAGCTCTCTTGTCTACATGGTGTCCTTCACTTGGAATCACACATGCGACCTAGCTACATTTATCTCTCCCGTAGCTCTCTTGTGTACATGGGATACATCCCGTATCACACATGTGACCTAGCTACTACATAGTATCTCGTAGCTTTCTTGTACACATTATCTGCACTCAGCACCATACATGTGACCTAGCTACGCTCCATCTATATTATTCAATCTTTCCGAATGTTCAACCGGGATTTCTCTCTCTATTACTTATTTCCATTCCTCCAATAGTCGGTTTATGTTTCAAAATTAGCTAAAATACTTATAATAGGCTGAAATATAAAAATGTCAATGAAGTTAATGTATTATTTACATACAAACTTACCTCGGTGCAAAATATAAAAATTTTGCAATTTAGTCCAAAACATTTTCCTTCCCCCGTTCGAGATCGATTCCACGCCTTTCTTGATCTATAACAACACATTTAGCTTATTTAACACTCATACTATTTATTTCAATCCAAAAATCACATTATGGAAAAATTACATTTTTGCCCCCTAACTTTTACAAAATTATGATTTTGTCCCTAGGCTCAGGAATTTAATTTCAGCCCTTATTATTATGTTTTATGACATGCTGATCATTTTTCCCTTCTAAGACAACATCAAATTCTCACTCTAACACATAGTTATGAACAATAGGTATTTTTACCGATTATGCCGTTTTGCTCGTTTTCGCTAAAAATCGATTAGGAAAGATCATTCTCCTAACTTCAAACATTCATATTCTACCATAAAACATCAAAATACATGCATATCATTCATGGGTAAAATTTTAAACATAAACCCTAGCTCGAAATAATGGTAGAAATAGGTAGACCGAGCTACGAGGATTTCAAAAATGTAAAGAACATTAAAAACGGGGCTTGAATGCATTTACTATTGAGCTTGAAAGCTTGGGAAAAACCCTAGCTATGGTGAACATGTAAGTTTCGGCCAAGCTTGAATGAAGATGAACACATTTTTGTGTTATTTTTCCCATTTTATTTCATTTAATATACAAATGACCAAAATGCCCTTACTACTAAACTTTCTTAAAATTCCATCCATGTCCTAATTTTTGTCCATATAAAGTATAATGGTCTAATATCCATTTAAGGACCTCTACTTAAAACCCCCATTTCAATCAAGTACTTTATGAACTAGAACACACATTTTTTTACCTATTTCAATTTAGTCCTAAATATAAAATTAAACACCCAATCGATAAAATTTCGCAATGTAATTTTCACACAATTATGAAATCCTAATATAAACACTAAAACTTAATCAAAATAATTTCTTTCAACCTCAAATTCATGGTTTCGAAACCACTATTCTATTTTGGCCCTAAATCGGGCTGTTACAGATGTAGTGGCCTTTGATTTCCCTAGCCACCCCATGAGAAGTTGGGATGGTTCCTCCAACCTGCATTATAAGTGTTACTGTATGGGTTATTTTGAGAACTAAAAGTACTATTATTAACCTTCTTTTTATTATTTAGCCTAAAAATAAGGGGATTTGCTTTATCTAAACTAATTAACTAAACTAAGAATGCACAGGAAGTAAATTGGAGAAATACTTTTGGGAAAACTAATTGATTTAGACAATACCCAAGGAAGAATCCACCTAGACTTCACTTGTTATTTGACTCTGAATTAGACGATTTATTCACTTGACTCGATCCGTAGAAATCCCTAATTTATATTATTATCTCTCTTGAGACTGACAACGTCTAACCATAGGTTAATTAATTGAAATCTCTTTCTAATTAAAATCCCTAGTGTTACATTAACTCAATCTATGGATTCCCTTATTAGGTTTGACCCTAATCCGGCAGATTTATGTCGCCTTATGTCTAGAGGTGCAATCAACTTCACTTAATTATACTAGATCTGCTCTTAGATAGGGACTTTTGCTCCTCTGAATAAGCACATCAATACTTGAATCAATATCCTAGAATATTAAAGCAAGAATTAAGAACACATAATTAAGAACAAATCAAGTATTTATCATATAATTCGGAAAATAATAACAAGATCTGTCTTAGGTTTCATCCCCCTCAGGTATTTAAGGGATTTAGTTCATATGTGTAAAAGAAAAAATCTCAGAAGAATAATGATAACAAAACATAAAAAAAAAACCCAAAAACCCCTGAAGGAAATTGAAGGGAGATCTTTAGTCTTGAAGGAAAATTCGGCTTCTGAAATGGATCAATCAGCTTTATTCAAGTAATTCCTTGCCTTCTACTCTGTGTGTCCTGTCTAGGTGCCCTTCTAGGGTGTTTATATAGGCTTTAGAATGCTTCCAAACCCTCAAAAATGGCCTTTTTCTAATAGAACTAGACTTGGGCTCGACAGGGACACGCCCATGTGAAACGCCCGTGTGGGGTGGCTTAGGCCGTGTTTGAGTCTGCTAAATAGACACGGGCGTGTGGTCTACCCGTGTAGGGAAGTCCAGGCTGTGTTGATTTCCCACGTTGACCCATTTTCTCTATTTTTGGCCCATTTCTCGCTCTTTTTACTCTTCTATGCTCACCTAAGTATAAAACATGAAATTAAGGGATTATGAGCATCGAATTCCACAAATCTAATGATAATTCATCCAAAAATGTGCTAAGCATGGGATAAAAATATGTATAAATTACGACTTATCAACTTATCAACATGTTTTATCAATGTTCCCATCATTTCTCAAGTTCATGATAAGTTGTCTTCTTGTAAAATAGTCAATAAAATAATTATATCTGGAGCTACGAAACTCCAAATTAAGTTCTGTTAATTTTGCTTGAAACTAGACTCATGTACCTTTCTACCATAAAATTTCCAGAATTTTTGGTTTAGCCAAATGGTACAGTTTAATCCTCAAAGCTACCCCTGATTCACTGTCGAACAATTCAGACCTTTCTGCACTAAAGTTCAATTATCTTATAGCACAGGACTCGAATAATGTTCCTGTCTATTTCTCTTGAAAATAGACTCATTATGGATTCTAAAAATATAAATTATTACTCATAACTATTTTTTTACAATTTATAACAATTTTCTCATATCAGAAATTTCGAAGTCATTCTGACTCTATCTCACACAACTTCAAATATCTCATTATAAGAAATTCTTTTGCTTACAAGGTTTCTTTTATAAGAAACTAAACTCAATAAGCTTTAATTCCTTATTTTATTCAGCCTCTAACTCATTTTACACTATTTTTAGTGGATTTTCAAAGTCAGGCAACTATTTTAGTGTAAATTAACGATACTAAGTTTATCACACCATATTAATTCATTTCCACCATATTGGTAAGGCTACATATTCATACATCATGAGTATAGACCTATAATAACAAGTCATCACAAAATCATTCTCATAGGCATGAATTACTTATTTACATCTTCACCAAATGTGCATCATAAACTGAAATTATTTCTCATGAGCTTGGCATACATACCTGTGTTACTCAACATGCTCATTTTCATTCTTTACTAATCATATAACATGAATTGAATTTACATCTCATCAATTTCATGTAAGTACTTGTACCACTCACAATATGGTATAACCTTTCTCATTTAGCTTAAATCGTAACTCTCACCGTTGAACCATTCGGAAAGCTATCGGATATTCACTAAGCCTCAAACATAGTGTATAATGTCGAGTCCATGTCCCAGATATGGTCTTACGCTGGCTCATCCATCAAGTCGATGCCATGTCCCAGACATGGTTTTACACTGACAATCAAAATCGAGGCTGATGCCATGCCCCAGACATGGTCTTAGACTAGCTCTCACATATCCGTGCCGATGCCATGTCCCAGACATGGTCTTACACTAACAAATCTCGTAGTCGATGCATGTCCCAGACATGTCTTACACTGGCTTACATCTCGAGGCCGATGCATGTCCCAGACATGTCTTACACTAGCTCTCGTCTCAATGCCGATGCCATGTCCCAAACATGGTCTTACATTGGCTCTCATAATGTGGCCGATGCATGTCCCAAACATGTCTTACACTAGCACACACACATCGTCTAATGTCATGGCATGAATATCCGTTTATTCCTAAGGTTCAACCGGGAGGTTCCTCTACATCAATTCTCATCATACATAATCATTTCCACAATCAAGCAATTTATGCTATATCAATCCAAATACGTATAATAACGATGTAGTTATATTATTTACATACGACTTAGTCGTTTCTATGGGATATCATATTCCATTGAATTTCTAATGTATTTTACCATCACGTGAATGTTATTAACTTTTGGCATCACTTTCATCATACTCAATATCATCAACATATAACTCAATACAATCGAAGCAAGATAGATTCAAGTATATTAACAATAAGAAGGATAATATACTTATTTAGTCATACGAACTTACTGATGCGTGATATTCATAACAAGTTTTAAAAATTTATAAATGAATCGTTCTTGAGTCTAACTTATTATCACGATTAAGTGTGCCTATCGAACAGCAGCATAGTTCAGTAAGACCGGATTGTCGAACCCAAAGGAACTACAAGTACTAGTATTTACTTCCTTTTTATTTTCTAGCCTAAAAATTAAGAGGTTTGGTTATATTAACTAATTACTAACTAAGAATGCACAAAAAGAAAACTTGAGAAAATACTTTTGGGAAAATTTGATTAATTGAGACAATACCTAAGGAAAAATCCACCTACACTTCACTTGTTATTTGACTCTGAATCAGATGATTTATTCATTTGATTTGATCCATAGAAATCCCTAAGTTATATTATTATCTCTCTCGAGACTAATAACATCTAACCCTTGTTTGGATAATTGAAATCTCTTTCTAATTAACACCCTAGAATTGCATTAACTTGATCTATGGATTCCCTTATTAGGTTTCACCCTAATCCGGTAAAATCTTGTCACCCTAACTCTAGGCGCGCAATCAACTCCGCTTAATTATGACAAATTTACTCTTAGACAGGGTCTATTCCTCCTCTAAATAAGAACTTAACTTGAATCAATATCCTGGAATATCAAAACAATAATTAAGAACACATAATTAAGAACAAGTCAAATATTTATCATACAATTCAGATAATAATAACAACATCCGTCTTAGGTTTCATTCCCCTTAGGTATTTAGTGGGTTTAGTTCATACTTATGAAAGAAAACATCTCAAAAGCATAAAGATAACAAAACATAAGAAAACCCAAAACTCCTGAAGGAAATTGAAGGGAGATCTTCAGTCTTGATGATGAATCCGGCTTCTGAGATGGATCAATCGGCTTTCCTTGAGTAATTCCTTGCTTCCTACTCTGCGACCCCCTCTTAAGTGCCTCCTCAGGTGTTTAAATAGGCTTTTGGATGCCTAAGAGCCCCCAAAATTGGCCTTTTCTGAATAGGGTTATACTTGGGCTCGGCAAGGACACGCCCGCGTGACATGCCCGTGTGCGATTACTCCAGCCCATGGTCAAAGCTGTTGAACAGGCAAAGGCGTGTAGTATAACCGTGTAGCTCGTGTTTCAATCCTGCCAAAGGGACACGGTCGTGTAACACGCCCGTGTGAGAAAGTCCAAGCCGTGTTGACTTCCCACGTGGGTCTATTTTCTCCGTTTTCGGCCCATTTCTCGCTCTTTTTACTCTCCTATGCTCACCTAAGTATAAAACATGAAATTAAAGGATTAGGAGCATCGAATTCACCAAATCTAAGGAGAAATGATCCATAAATGTGCTAAGCATGGGATAAAAATATGTATAATTTACGGCTTATCAAATACCCCCACACTTAAGCATTTACTTGTCCTCAAGCAAAATCTTCAACTCACAATCAAAATAATTTTTTCTCAATTCATAATCCCTATCAATAATATCTAAAAATAATCCATAAGTATTGATACATTGAAAATTCAACTAAAAGTACATCAGAGTTTCAAACATTCCAATTTGAGCATTTTATCACGAAAACATAGGTGTCTCCCCTTATCTAAGTGATTACCTTTGATCAAAATATTGTAGAGTTTAACATCCTCACAAAAGATTCACTCAAATCACTCAAGGTGTTTAAGGACATCAATAAAGGCACTCATTAGTCGATATGAAAAGTTATTACCATAGGCTTGCTTGAAAATCAAATCTCCACCACTATACATTGAGCTGATACATCAATCAAAAAGGTCTTTTTAGAGGGTTGTAACGTGGCTTTGGTTAGAGGGTGTGGTCACAAGCTGAAAGAAAAGGTTAGAATCGAGATTGAATTGAAAATTTACCTAGCTAGAAAAATGATTAGTCATCAGTTGAATACAAGTACGCTTATTGTCAGAATATGGAACTGACACTTAAGCTCACAAACGACGAATTACAACTACTATGTATTGAAGTACACTTTTTCTTTTTAAGAACAATTCAAATATTTAGAAGAATAAAACATAACTAAGCAATTTTTTCAAATCAAATCTCGACAAAAATAGGAATCAAATTAGGGGATTTCAATTAATATTGAGGGTTATGGGTTAATATTGAGGGTAAATCAATTAATGGCTTGTTAGGCTCAAAAGGGGTTCACTAAGGGTTAATCATGGAGGTAGGCTTTTGTGGAGTGAGTGGGTTAAACCTAAGTGCCTTTATCATCTTAACATATCAAATCAAATGGTGTGGTCTTGACATGCATAATCAAGCAAGTTCTAGAATAACAAATCAAAATTGACGCACTCATAATGAAAGTGAGTAAGAAGGGAATAAAATATGCTCTAAAGGCTTAGGATCTCACAAAAATTATGGCTTTTTGATGTTCAAACTTGTGAATTTCAACTCAAGATAATACCTAAACTTAAGGAAAGAACTTAAAAGTTTTTAATTCTTCAAAAATCAACTTATCATGCTTGATTCCCTAATGTCTTAAAGTTTAAACAATCAATGCATAAATACCTATGTTTTAATTCAATACATATCAATAAAAATCATAAATTAATCAAAATTCATTCTAATAGTGATATGAGTGATTCACGTGAGAATAAGACAAAATTCAGGGCTTTCGAATGATGTTATAAAAAGACCCCCCACACTTAAGATGTACATTTCCCTCAATGTACAAAGATAGATATATTGACAAAGATAGATTTATAATCATAAGATAGGGAGAGAAGTGAAACTTCCTAAATGATGAATGAACTCCTTGAATTGGAGTTATGGAGAATAATCGGCCAAAGCAATGATGAGGGTGGAGGCGGATACTCCGGTGGTGGTAGAGGTTGGGTTCCACAAATGTTGTGCCAAAAGAATATTATGTCTCATTGTGGCTATGGTCGTGGTCTAGCAGGGCATGGTAGTCGTGGAGAACCTTTCTCAGTGGAGTTTCAAGTTCCTAAGTAATAGTGAGCTTTGGAGCTCTTTATAACTGTGATAGAATCAGGAACTTTTTAGGAAAAATACAAAGAAGAATAATTACTTGTAATGAAATAGTCAAAATTAAAAATTGTAAAATAATAATTATAAAACCTAAAAATAAGCTTAAAGAAAAATAAAAAGTAGTCGTAAAATAGAATAAAAGTAAAAGCATAAAATAATAAATAAAAGTTTTTAAACATCTTCATCGCTAGATGGTTCGCGAGGTGGAGGTGGCGATGAAATGTGAAGGTGCTGACAAATCTGGTGAAATGTAGCATTAATGTGATCAAAACGCTGAAAACACTGCTGCTCAAATCATGTAAGGTGCTCAGAGATGTCAGAATATGAAGCTGTCGTATGAACTAGACGATGAGGAGGTGGTGGCTGAGTCGATGGATCCTCGTGACGTGCAGGTACAGTATCAGTAATGTCCTTTGGGTCCTCCTCCTCGGTGGACTGGGCGAGCCGGTGCTGAAGAGGGTATGTGCCACGTCGTTTCTCGATCATCTTCATACTTAGCATGCTCGAGACGCCCTATGGGGACATCTGGCCAATGAGAGTAAGGGAGGATGATTGGGCTGCTGTGTTGAGGAGCCCAAAGTGCCGAGCCAATCGAGTCACATAGGGCCCGATAAAGATGACCCCTCTCTTGTGCCGCTCCATCTAGTGGCGAATGGCGAGGGCAATAAAGTAGGCGAGGTCGATGACATGCCCATTCGTCATACTCCATAAGAAATAGAAGTCGTGGGTGGTGACGAAGCCAGTGCTCTCTCATCTCCCTATCAGAGTGTGAGCCAAGATGGCGTGTAGATACCTCAAGGATAGAGAGAAAGTCGATGCCTTGGAGCGACTAGGATTGTAGGTGGTCGAGGCAGGGACGAGGTCCCTCTGGCATTTTGAGAGGGAGTAGTGGATGTGGCGATGGAAGGTGTCGAGTTCATTGTCGTCCATGAATTCCTTCGCGTACAGTCCTAGTGCAATCCAGAATTCGGGTACGGTCAACTGGCATACTAGACTACCGATGCGGAACTGGACCGTTCCAGGATCGTCGAAGTTGGTCATGACGGTCTGAAGATGGAACGTCGAGCAGAGTTTCAATGTGAACTCGAGATACGTTGACTCGACGATCTCAAAGAAGAGCCACCACGGGTCAGTCGTCAGGAGGGCTCGGGCCGCATTAGCCAATTGAATCTGTTCGAGTGCGGCCCAGTCAATGCAGCGGCCCACACCTAGGGGTCGGGCCCGTAATATCTGATATAATTCCTCCTGGGGTCCCAAGGGAACCTAGAGGAACGGGTGCCTAATCTCCGTGGTAAGACCCAAGGATGACGCTGCTCTTTTCCTCTTCTTCGAGACAGGAATAGCGGTCTTCTTACCACGTGAGGACAACATTGTACCTACATTGAAAAATCGAAGTTCAACCAATATGCCCCAAGAATAGTATGGAAAATCAAGACTAAATATGAATATTTCATGAGATTTACGTATTAGATGATACAAACTAAAACAACTAAATATATCAAGTTATAGGATTATGGGAATAATGAATGAATACATGTGGGTAAGCATAAATTTCATGGAAACAAGGAAAAATGAGAGAGTATAGCATAATGTAGTAACTAAAATGACAAAATTTTTATAAAACAAGCATAAGTATTTTAATATTCTAGCTATGAATATTCATTAAAAATAGGTCAATAGAGCAGAGAAATAATGAAATAAGTAACATATTTAAAGAGAATAGAGAGAAAAGAGTAAACAAACACAAAAGGACGAAGCTTAGGGCGTCGGAATCGGTGTTGTCAGCAGTACACGGGCGTGGGGGTACGGCGTGTGGAGTTACAGCGGCTAGGGTTTGGGAATTTTGGGGAGGGAGATGATGAATAGTGAGGAGTTTATATAGATTTTGGGGCACCCACGGCCGTGGGACACGTCTGTGTGCCCTAATTTTTGCCCGTGTGTTTCACGATTTTTAAATTTGGGCGCATCTGACACTCGGCCCACGCCCTTGTTGCTTGGGCATGTGGGTGCACACAACTGTGTCACACGATTCTGTCTTGCTTCGTTCGCTTCTCTCACGCCCGTGTACATAGGTCTACGCCTGTGTTCGTTTTGACAGTGTCGACCACGGGTGGATGGCACGAGCGTGTCGCACGCCCGTGTTACATTCTCAGTTTCAACCACGATTTCAAGGCACGAGCGTGTCTCACGCCCATGTTGTTTTGGCAATTTCGCCCACGGCCATGTCGCACGGTCGTGGCAACTTATCGTATCCCCTGTTGGGGAAAAAATATTGCCCTGTTTTCACATGGCCTAATACACGCCCGTGTGCCTTGCCGTGTGGTCTTTAGAAAGCTTGTGTTCCATGATTCGATTAGTATGTTAGATGTGAAAAACTAAAATTTAAAGAAATTAACACTGTTAGTGCTCAGGTTGCCTCCCGAGAAGTGCTTATTTATATTCTAAGCTCGACTTACCTCTCTTCTGCATAGTCAAGGTGGTGCGAGGAGTTTACACTCCTCATCCCTGCTATCAACTTTATCAACATAAGGTTTAAGACGAGTATTTTTTACCTTAAATGTGCCGAAGTTGGGATGAATTACCTCAATTGTACCATATGGGAAAATGCTAAATACCGTAAGAGGAAGTTCTTCATTAGGTTCAGAAGTGGCAATGCGAGGATCTGCTGCATCTAGTAGTACTTTGTCTCCAACCTTAAGTTGATTTGGTGAGGTATTGAGCTTGTCCCGGCTCAATTTTGATTTATTGGGTATTCTCGGTTTCTGTGTCCGCCATTCATCTAGCTCCTCGATTTGTAGCCTTCGTTCTTCATAGATAGGTCCTTTGTTGTTGTTTGAACACGGCTCATATGCGTTCTTCATAACTGTTTCCTGCACAGAAGGTTTCACCACATGATCAATACTAGTAGAATGATTTATACAACCGCCTTTAATTTTTGATGTGTTATTCGAATTACGAGCTTGAAGGGTGATTGTTTCGTCTCCCACACGAAGTGTGAGTTCACCTGTACTAACATCAATAATGGTTCTAGCAATCGCTAAAAAGGATCATCCTAAAATTAAAGGTGTGTTACTATCCTCTTCCATGTCTAGAACAACAAAGTCTACTGGGTATATAAATTTATCGATCTTAACAAGAACATCTTCAATGATACCCCTTGGAAATCTAATGGTTTTATCAGCCAATTAAATGCTCATCCTAGTCTGTTTGGGTTTCCCAAGACCTAGCTATTTAAACATTTTATAAGGCATAACATTAATGCTTGCCCCTAAGTCAGCCAACGCATTGTGAACATCTAAACTACCAATTAAATAAAGACTTGTAAAACTCCCTGGATATTTCAATTTGTTGGGTAGCTTATTCTGTAATATGGCTGAGCAAACTGCATTCAACTCCACATGTGACACTTCATCCAACTTTCATTTATTATTTAAAAGTTCCTTTAAGAATTTGACTGCGTTTGGCATCTGCGAAAGAGCTTCAATAAACGGTAAGTTAATATGTAATTTTTTAATAATTTAAGGAATTTACCGAATTGTTCTTCTGTGCGGTCTTTCCTTATCGCGTTTGGGTATGGCACAGGAGGTTTGTATTTTGTACTTACCGGTTTTTGGTCATTTTGGTCCACCTCACCCTTACCTTTACTTACCCCAGTTTCATGCCTCGATTCTGGTTCAGGTGCAACTAACCCTTCCGCATCTTGAACGGTAATTGCATTGATTTGCTCCCTTGGGTTAGATTTAGTGTTACTCGGCAAACTACCTTGTGGTCATTCAAAAATTAGTTTGGGGAGTTGGGCTATCTGAGTTTCGAGCCCTTATATTGATGCTTGTTGATTCTTAAGGGCTATCTCGGTATTCTGGAAATAAGTTTCTAACACCGAGATGAATTTTGTTAACATCTCCTCAAGGTTCGGCTTCTTCTCTTGCTCGTAAAGTGGCTGTTGAAAACCTGGAGGATGTTGTGGCCTTTGATTTCCTTGACTGCCCCACGAGAAATTGGGATGGTTCCTTCAACCTGCATTATAAGTGTTACTATACGGGTTATTTTGGGGTTTAGAGTTATTGTTACCCATATATTGGACTTGTTCCTCCTCGATGCTAGGATTGAAGGGTTGATATTCTGTGCATGCTCCTCCTCCATTCGAATTGCACCTCATCACTGTATGTACCTGAGTAGAACCACACAAACCGTCAATCTTTTTATTTAAGAGTTCTACTTGGTTAGATAGCATAGTAACCGCGTCGAGGTTGAAAACAACGGCTGCTTTCGTCGGCTTTGTCCTCATACCTTGCCACTGATAGTTATTCAGTGACAACTCCTCAATAAATTCATAAGCCACCTCAGGTGTCTTATTATTGATAGTTCCACCAGTGGCTACATCAATCATCTGCCGAGTCGAAGGGTTCAGGCCATTGTGAAACGTTTGGACCTATAGCTAGAGTGGTAACCCATGGTGAGGGCATCTTTGAAAAAGGTCCTTGTATCTCTCCCATGCATCGTAGAGTGTTTCTAAATCCATTTACACAAAAGAGGAAATATCATTACGTAATTTGGTTGTTTTAGCCGGCGAAAAATATTTTAATAAAAACTTTTCGGTCATTTGTTCCCAAGTAGTGGTTGACCCTCGTGGTAATGAGTTCAACCATTGTTTAGCCTTATTCCTCAATGAAAAAGGGAATACCAAAGGTGAATGGCGTCATCAGAAATGCCATTGATTTTAAAAGTATCGCAAAACTCTAAAAAATTTTCCAAGTGAGCGTTGGGATCCTCGTCCTGCAAACCATCAAACTGAACAAATTGCTGTATCATTTGAATTGTGTTAGGTTTCAATTCAAAAGTATTTGCAGCTATAGTAGGTCTAACAATGCTCAATTTAGTTCCTATTAAAGAAGGTTTAGCATGATCATACATAGTACGCAGAGCAGGATTCTGATTAACAGCAATCGCAGGAGGTAGCGGATTTTCTTGGTTTTCAGCCATCTCCTCGGTTGTGGTTGAAGTATCGTCCTCTTGCTCTTCCTCTGTGTATCGTAAGCTTCACCTTATTTCTCTTCAGTTTCTGCGAACTATGCGATCGATCTTACTATCAAACAGTAATGGTCCTGACGGGTTTCTTCTGGTCATAAACTAGAAAAATCCCACTTTTTTTTACTACCCAAGGTTTTGTTACATTTCGAAGTCGCGAAATTTCTACCGGAGCAGGTGCTATTCGAGAACAATTAGCCGATCCTGTAAGAAGAAAATAAATGAAGAATTAGAAAAGAAAATCAAAATTTAAATTACAATAAAAGTAAAATGGCTAAAGTAACAAAAATCGAGTGTTCCTAATATCCTATTTCCCCGGCAACGGCGCCAAAAACTTGATGCGTGATATTCGTAACAGGTTTTAAAAATTTATAAATGAATCGTTCTTGAGTCTAACTTATTATCACGATTAAGACAAGTGTACCTATCGAACAGTAGTATAGCTCAGCAAGACCGGATTGTCGAACCCAAAGGAACTACGAGTACTAGTATTTACTTCCTTTTTATTATCTAGCCTAAAAATTAAGAGGTTTGGTTATCTAAACTAATTACTAACTAAGAATGCATAGAAAGAAAACTTGAGAAAATACTTTTGGGAAAATTTGATTGATTGAGACAATACCTAAGGAAAAATCCACTTAGACTTCACTTGTTATTTGACTCTGAATCAGACGATTTATTCATTTGACTTGATCCGTAAAAATCCCTAAGTTATATTATTATCTCTTTCGAGACTAATAATGTCTAACCCTTGGTTGAATAATTGAAATCTCTTTCTAATTAACACCCTAGAATTGCATTAACTTGATCTATGGATTCCCTTATTAGGTTTCACCCTAATCCGGCAAAATCTTGTCACCCTATCTCTAGGCGTGCAATCAACTCCGCTTAATTATGACAAATTTACTCTTAGATAGGGTCTATTCCTCCTCTGAATAAGAGCTTAACTTGAATCAATATCCTAGAATATCAAAACAAGAATTAGAAACAAATAATTAAGAACAAGTCAAATATTTATCATACAATTCAGATAATAATAACAAGATCCATCTTAGGTTTCATTCCCCTTAGGTATTTAGGGGGTCTAGTTCATACTTATGAAAGAAAATATCTCAAAAGCATAAAGATAACAAAACATAAGAAAACCCAAAAACTCCTGAAGGAACTTGAAGGGAGATCTTCAGTCTTGATGATGAATCTGGCTTCTGAGATGGATCAATCAGTTTTCCTTGAGTAATTTCTTGCTTCCTACTCTGCGTCCCCCTCTTAAGTGCCTCCTCAGGTGTTTAAATAGGCTTTTGGATGCCTAAGAGCCCCCAAAATTGGCATTTTCTGAATAGGGTTATACTTGGGCTCAGCAGGGACATGCCCATGTGCAATTACTCCAGCCCGTGGTCAAGGCTGTTGAACAGGCACAAGCGTGTAGTATACCCGTATAAGTCATGCTTCAGTCCTGCCAAAGGGACACGGCCGTGCGACATGCCTGTGTGAGAAATTCCAGGCCGTGTTGATTTCCCATGTGGGTCCATTTTCTCCGTTCTCAGCCAGTTTCTCGCTCTTTTTACTCTCCTATGCTCACCTAAGTATAAAACATGAAATTAAAGGATTAGGAGCATCGAATTCACCAAATCTAAGGAGAAATCATCCATAAATGTGCTAAGTATGGGATAAAAATATGTATAATTTATGGTTTATCACTTACCTCGACACTAAATTGGTAAAAGAGGCATAAACATCAATTTCTCGTTTTTGCTCGTTCTAAGCCCAAATCTCATTTTTCATCATCTATAACATCACATTTAACTTATTAACACAATATACTAATCAAATTAGTCCTATGACACATTTTGGCACATTTTTTTATTTTGCCCCTATACTTTGCCAAAATTACCAAATTGCCCCTAGGCTCGTAAAATGATTTTTATCACATTTTCTTACTCATTAAACCTATACAAACCATTTTCATAACTATAGAAACTCACAATTCAATTATTTCACACATTTACACTTATTTTACAAACTTTACAAAATAGCCCATTTAGGTGTTTTCAAGCAAACTTGCTTCATGAAAGTTGTTTATAACACATATAAGACTCATATTCTTCCACAAAAACTCAGAAAAAAACACATATGCTTTCATGGCAAAATCCTAGACACTTAATCATTTTGCAAAATAGTCCCCTCATTTGAAAGCTCATGCTTTTGGGGTTCCAAAAATGCAAAAATTATCAAGAAAGACATTGAAATTCACTTACTAGCAAGGGAATTTCTTTGCTAAAAAATCAAAGCTTCAAAACCCTTTTCTTGTCTGGAAAAATCAGTGGTAAGAGGAAGAATGAAAAGAAAGAAAAGAAATAGCTAGGCTAGGCATTATTTAATTACATAAAGTGACATCACCCACCTAACAAGTTGACCATTTGAAATTTCTTGTCCCACGGCCAGCCACTCCACTTAAAATGGGTCTAATTGCCTTTTAAAGGCCCCCAATTTTAGTGCTCTAGCCATTTAACACATTTAGGCATTAAAACACAACTTTTACCTTTTACGCGATTTAGTCCTCTTTCGAAATTGGACTAGAAATCGCTAAAATTAATATACCAAAATTTTTATGCTCCTTTATAAACATGTTATATCATATAAAATAACATCAAAATAATTTTCTCCGCTCTCGGAATAGTGGTTCTGAAACCACTGTTTCGACTAGGCCCAAAATCAGGTGTTACAGACATGGTCTTACACTGGCTTATCCATTAAGTCGATGCCATGTCCCAGACATGGTCTTACACTAGCTCTCACATATCCGTGATGATGCCATGTCCCAGACATGTAAGGACATGGTCTTACACTAGCTCTCACATATCTGTGCCGATTCCATGTCCTAGACATGGTCTTACACTGACACATCTCATAGCCGATGCATGTCCCAGACATGTCTTACACTGGCTTACATCACGAGGCCGATGCATGTCCCTGTCATGTCTTACACTAGCTTACATCTTGAGGCCGATGCATGTCCCAGACATGTCTTACACTAGCGCACAAATGACCCAAATGTCATGGCATGAATCTGATTTGTTCTTAAGGCTCACCCGGGAGTTCTATTATCTCAATTGTCATCACGTATTTTCATTACCACAATTAAGCAATTTATGTTATATCAATTCAAACACATATAATAACAATGTAGTTGTATTATTCACATACAACTTACCTCGGTATTCAAAATTTGGCGGCTATCTCGGCTTATTCCGCTAGTTTGGCTTTTCCTCGGTCTAGGCCCAAATTTTGTAATTCTTGATCTATAATGATAAAAATTCACTAATTTAATCATTTTATTAATTCTTGTTGAGTTGTCAGTAGTTTATGCAAAGCCCTTGTTAGTTAATTCTTGCAACTGTACCTTCAACTCTTTTAATTTCGTCAGAGCAATCCTATATGGAGCAATCGAGATAAGTGCCGTACCAAGGACCAACTCGATACTAAACTTAACTTCTCTTGTTGGAGGCAACTCAGACAACTCTTCCGGAAATACATCCGTGTATTCTCATACCACAGGCACTGTTTCAATTTTCACTTCAAACTCTTCGGTGTTCAACACAAATGCTAGGTAGGACTCGTACCCTTTTCCAAATATTTCTCGCAGTCAAAGACGAGATTAGTACTGGTGAGTTATCCAGTTCACCTGATTCAACCCGAATAATATCCCTATTCTCACATTTCATTTCAATGAACTTGCCACCACAATTCACTATCACATTATGAGCAGTCAACCAATCCATGCCAAGATTAGATCAAATTCATCAAATGGTAGTAGCATGAGGTTAGCCGGAAAATAATGACCTCTAATCATTAAAGGACAGTGTCTACACACTTTACCAACTATCACATGCTTGCCTAACGGGTTTGACACTTTTATCACAAATTCGGTAGATTCAACAGACATATTCATACTGGGTACTAATTTCATGCACACAGAGGAATGAGTAGACCCCGATCAATCAAAGCAATAACAAAAAAATCATGAAGAGAAAAGGTACCCGTAATAACATCTGGTGAATACGCCTCTTCGCGAGTGCGAATGGCATAAGTCCTTGCAAGCGCTAGGCCCTCGGACCTCACAGCTAAATCTCTAGGAGCTCCTCTAATACTAGCCCCACTGACCGGGTTTTTCTGTGGTCTACCCCTAGAAAGAGCACTATTCGCCCTCACTTCTTGGTTTTTCTCTTTCTTATCTGATTCAGGGCAGTCTCAAATGAAGTGGTCTAGCGACCCACATTTGAAGCACCCCCTCTCATTCCTTTGGCACTCGCCGAAATGACGCCTACCACACTGCGACCACTCTGGCCTATTTGGCTGAGCACTACCAACACTCGCGATAGAAGTGGTCTGAGCTTTAGGAGTCGTGTTCTGGTTGTTCTTGTTCCTATTTGAGAACCCCACTGACGTGTTTGATCGAGTAGGAAACTCTCTCGATCTCTTAGATAAGGTCTGCTGTGATTTCCTCATCTGTCATTTCCTTGAGTCTCGGGACTCGATGTCAGCTCTTCTCTTTTCTTTGGCCAATTCCTCGGCCTTAAATGCTCTCTCCACGAGTACCACAAATTCCCTTATCTCCAAGATGCCAACAACTAATAGACAAATGTCGTCGTTCAATCTGTCCTCAAATCTCTTACACATGATAGCTTCGGTAGATACGCACTCCCTAGCGTATTTGTTGAGCTTTACGAACTCACGCTCATACTCTATTAGGTCTTTCAGCCCTACTTCAATTCTAGAAATTCCTTCATCTTCTGATATATAAACCTTTGACTGATATACTTCTTTCGAAACTCTTCCTGGAAGAATTCTCATGTTATCCTCTCTCTCGGTACAACAAACACGAGAGTATTCCACCATTGGTAGGCCGAGTCTCGTAGGAGTGGTACTGAGCACTTCACGCACACCTCAGGCGTGCAAGATAACTCATCAAATACCTTAATGATATTTTCCAACCAAAACTCTACTCTTTCTGGGTTATCATTAACATTAGCCCAAAATTCCTCGGCCCTTTGCTGACCATAACTATTACTTGCGGAGCTGCAGGGGCATACTGAGGAATCAAGGAGGTGGGGAAGGTGAAGTGTTCGGATTGGCATGAATAAACTCCGTATACCAAGCGTCATCATATGGAGGTAAGCTTCTCTAGCTCCTCCACCTTGACTCATCGTCACGGGCTCACTATCTACTGGAGCGGTCCCTTTTGCGGGAGCCGGCGCATTGCTCTCCACATCATCCGCCGTAGCTACGTCAGGATCCATTTACTATATGAATAAAACACAATTTATCTCGTCAGGAGTCGTCACACTATCAATATACAGTTATGGCATGTATAGCTAGACTCATAATCATGCTAGGTTAGTCCTAGAACCGACTAAACCATAGCTCTGATGCTACTAAATGTAGCACCTTACACTCGAGTCCTACACTAGGACGGGATACTAGGTGTTACCTCACTTAAACACATGCATTCCAACGTTTTCGAATAATTAAGACTTGATCAAACTTAAAACTTTTTCAAACTTTGTTTAAATTCCTTAACATGGGCCTCCGAGGCCTTAAACATCCATTCAAAACCATTCAGGACCAGTTTGGGTCATTAACCAACTTTAGAAATTGACCCTTGAAAACAGGACACACATCCGTGTGGAAGGGTAACACGCCCATGTGGTCTTTATGACATGGCCGTATTGATGGCCTGTGTGACACACATGGCCTAAGCATCTAGGGATACGCCTGTGTCCCATAACCGTGTGAATTTAATTCCAAATTTGAACCTACAGGGGCTTGACACACGCCCGTGTCCTAGCCTGTGTCTAAAAACCTTGAATTCTGTTTCTGACGTCAGCATCCAATAAGGGGCATACAGCCAAAGCACACGCCAATAGCCAGAGGCCGTGTCCTTCACATGGCTGAGACACACGACTGTGCCTCTGCCCGTGTGTTTACTACCATGCATACTGACTTGAAATTTTTACGTGCAGGGGATACATGGCCAGACAACATGCCCATGGGGTTGGCCGTATGTCACACACGGCCTAAAGACATGCCCGTGTGTCTACCCGTATAGACAATATAAGGCAATTTACCGAGTCCTTTGCCATCCTGAAGCACAAAATAAAAACATCCATCATGTTAAAGATCATCATAATAAGATTCCTCAAATACAACAACCACATCTAAGGCCTTTACACATTTCATATTTACTAAAACAACCAACAAATTACCCATTCATGAAATAACTTCTTGTATTCATATAACAACTTTTAACTTTAGCCATTTCCATGGCCTTATACAAAATGAATCAAAATTCTAAAGTAGGCCAACACATTTGGCCAATTAACAATGACACAAAATCATAAAGTCAGGGTCTATACATGCCGTAATCAAAATAAATAGATCTAACTATACCAAGTGTTTCAATTGATAGTGTGATCGATGCTTCTGACGTTCGTTGATCCACGAGCTAATTAGGCGGCACTATAAGAAAATGAAAAGAAATAGGGTAAGCATAAAGCTTAGTAAGTTGCATGCAATTAATATAACAACAGCTTTACCATTCATCATCATGCTCATAGTACTTAAGTAGGCATAAGCATAACTTACTCATCACTAGCCAATACACTTCACGTAGCATATATTGAGCTCACATCTCATACATTTCAAATAGGTACTTGTACCCCTCACAACATGGTTATACTTTTCTCGTTTAACTTAAACTGTAACTCTCACCGTTGAACCATTTGGAATGCTATCGGATATTTATTAAGCCTCAAACATAAAGTGTAATGTCGATGCCACATCTCAGACATGGTCTTACACTGGCTCATCCATTAAGTCGATGCCATGTGGCCATGTTCCAGACATGGTCTTACATTGGCTCATCCATTAAGTCGATGCCATGTCCAAGACATGGTCTTACACTGACTATCGAAATCGAGGCCGACGCCATGTCCCAGACATGGTCTTACACTAGCTCTCATATATCTGTGCTAATGCCATGTCCCAGACATGATCTTACACTGGCACATCTCATAGCCGATGCAAGTCCCAGACATGTCTTACACTGGCTTACATCTCGAGGCCGATGCATGTCCCAGACATGTCTTACACTAGAGTACAAATGACCCAAATGTCATGGCATGAATATCCGATTTGTTCTTAAGGTTCACCCGGGAGTTCTATTATCTCAATTGTCATCATGTATTTTCATTACCACAATTAAGCAATTTATGCGATATCAATTCAAACACATATAATAACAATGTAGTTATATTATTTACATACAACTTACCCCAGTATTCAAAATTTGGCGACTATCTCGGCTTATTCCGCTAGTTTGGCTTTTCCCCGGTCTAGGCCCAAATTTTGTAATTCTTGATCTATAATAATAAAAATTCACGAATTAATCATTTTATTAATCTAAGTACTCAACAATTTAAAATTGGGCAAAATGACCATTTTACCCCTAAACTTTTACAAAATGATCATTTTACCCCTAGGTCCGAGAATCGATTTTTATCATATTTTCTCACTAACCAAGCCTATCCAATCACTTTTTATACTAAAATCAGCCCACAATCCTCATTATTTCACACATTTATCACCTATTTTACAACTTATGCAAAATGGTCATTAGTTAGGGTTTTCATGGAAACTACTTCACAAAAGTTGTTTATTACACTACCATAACTCATTTTCTTCCATAAAATTTTAGAAAACAACATGAACACACTCATTGTAAAACCCTAGGCTTTCAACCATTTTGCAAAATAGTCCCCTCATGTGAAAGCTTATGTTCCTAGGGTTCTAAAAGTGCAAAAATCATCAAAGAAAATCATCAAAATCACTTACTTGTGAAGGCTCTAAGTTGCTGAAATTTTTGAAGCTTAAAACCCCTCTTATGTTTGTATGAATGGTGGGAAGAAGATGAGAGAAAATAATATATCATTTTCTCTTTATTAAATTTTATTTTTAACCAATTTTGTCACCAAAACCCACCTAACCTTGCCAACATGCCTCATTTTGCCCCCCTATGGCCGGCCACCTCTATTTTAAGAGTCTATTTTCCCTTTAAAGACCCTCAATTTATGATAACAATTTAACTCCCTTAGCTATCAAATTAAAACTTTTGAACTTTATGTGATTTAGTCATTTTTCGCGATTAAGCTCGCAAATGCTAAAATTAATTCACCAAAATTTTCATGCATCTTTATAAACATGCCATCACACATAAAATAATATTAAAAATAATTTCTCCGACCTCAGATTAGTTGTTCCAAAACTACTGTTCCAGCTAGGCCCAAAATCGGGCTGTTGCAGAGGGGCATTCTCGAGGACATGCAACAAAGATGAGTCGAATGTGGTGGACAAGTAATGAAAGAAGTAGAGGTTGGTCCATGTTGGCATGGGATAGAATGTGCTACCCGAAAGGTATGGGAGGGCTTGGCTTCGGTGTCTTGCGCCTCTTCAATTTGGCTCTTCTCAGCAGACAAGTACGGAGGCTCACCCAGTTCAAAGACACATTATGCTACAAGGTTTTGAGCTCTAAGTATTTTCCAAATAGGGATATCTTTCGCCCCAAAGTGGTTGACAAACCATCGTATACTTGGTAAAGTATTGCTAACGTTACCAAAGCTCTTGAGAACGGTTTTGTTTGGCTTGTGGGGGACGGCAAAATTATTGACATACGCAATGATAATTGGGGTTTTAAAGGCTTAAATGGCGACTCTCTTTGCCATTCTTTGCTGACCGACAATGAAAGAAAGGTTAAAGACTTATGGAACTATAACCATACGAATTGGAACAGGGAAAGGGTTAATGAGCTTTATGGGAGTTTGGTGGGGGACCAGATTTGTAATTTTCCCATTTTGAATGATGGTATTAATGACCGAAGGGTCTGGCTTCATAATCCGCATGGTTTTTATACGTTAAAATCTGCTTACTCTTGGCTTTTTCTTAAGCAGATTGGCTTCGGTTCGCATAGATTTTATTGGAGAACCATTTGGAAGTTGAAAACGCTCCCTACAATTCGGGTCTTCGGCTGAAGGGTGGATCACGATATTCTCCCAACTTATGTCAATATTTCTTTCATCCGGCAGAACTTTGAAAAGAAATGTCCCAGATGTGGTGCTAAAGAGGAAACTCTCATCCATGCCCTTAAGGACTGCCCCTCGGCTCGCGCCATTCTGACACTTGGGGGCTTCGACAATCTACTGCTCGTTGGGGACTACTCATGTAGCATTGATTGGCTGGAAGATGTGCTGCGAGTTTTGGATTTGAAGGCTGCTGCAGACTTTTTCACGACCCTCTGAAACAGTTGGAACAATAGGAATAATTTTGTTTTCAAGGGAAAAGAGGACGATGCAAGAGTTGTGGGAGAGGGCTAAAACACTCAGTCATGATTTTAGAATCCATAACTTAGCAAATAAGCCAGTGATTCCCACCACCCCTGCTTGTAAAAAATGGGTTAAACCTCCTGATGGTTACGTTACAATCAATTTCCATACTTCTGTCTTTAACGGAAATGTGGGTTTTGGAGTAATAGCTAGGGACTCTGATGGTTTTGTAATTGGGAGAAGCGGTGGCTTTAAGGAGAAGATTGTGCCTGCTGAATGGGCGGAGCTGGAAGCTTTTGAAGAAAGCTTGAAGGTGGCAAACAGTTTCAACATATCGAAAGCAGTGTTCGAATCAGAATGTGCAAGTTTGGTAAGTAGAATCAATAATCGGGGGAAAGATATAACTATTTTGGGAAGCCGCATTAATAATAAGTGTTACTGGAATTTTAACATGGATTACCCTTTGGATATTCATGACCTTGTAACGAACGATGCAATTAATTGAGTTTTGACCTTTTGCTCTTTTTATCAAAAAAAAGAAAAAGTTAACTTCTTCAATGGACCCTTTGTCCCCTTATCCTTTCATTATTTGTGCCAAAGGCCTCTCCTATCTTTTGAAGGAAGTCGAAGCTTATAATTTTATCCCTGGCGCTGAAGTGTGTAAAAGCAGCCCCACTATAACACACCTATTCTTTGCATATGACTCATTCTTGTTCTTTAAAGCTACTGGAAGTGAATGTAGTTCGGTGAAAATTATTCTTGATGTGTATGAACAGGCCTCAGGGCAAGCAGGGAACTTCAAAAAATCAAGAATATTTTTTAGCCCGAATAAGGTTGAAGGGGTGCGGTGGGAGTTGTTTGATATTCTTGGTGTCCATACACCTTTGGATCATGGTCGTTATTTGGGATTGCCATCTTTGGTGGGTCATACTAAACGATCTATCTTTTCTTTCCTAAGAGAGAGGATGTGGAGTTGCATTCAAAATTGGAATAATAAACTACTTTCTCGGGCTAATAAGGAGATTTTACTTAAGTCAATTGCACAGGCAATCCTGTCTTATTGTATGAGCACTTTCTTATTGCCGATATCCCTGTATGATGAGCTTCAACGTATTATGAATTCCATTTGGTGGGGTATGAAAGACAATGGTGGAAGCACTATATATTGGTATTGATGGGATCGTATGTGTGGGTGAAAAGAGGAATGCGGAATGGATTTCCGAAATCTTAGATTTTTCAACTTGGCCATGGTTGCTAAACAAGGTTGGAAACTTTTCTCAAATCCAAATACTCTTCTCTATAAACTTGTCAAAGCCAAATATTTTCCCAGGGGGATTTCTTGACAGCTAGGTTGGCTGCCAATCCTAGTTTTACTTGGAGGAGTATTTTTAAGGCTAAAGATGTATTAGCTGCTAGATTAAGGTGGAGATTTGGATCCGTGGAAAATGTACTCGTTCATGATGATCCTAGGCTGCCTAGGGACCTTGATTTTCGAGTGGATAATATGATTCCTTTCGGGCTCCGCGTTTGTTAGTTGATGATTGATAATGATGCATAGGGCATGCAAAGGGTAAGGGAGTTGTTTGTTGAAAGGGATATTGAGGCCATTTGCAGAATTCTGATCACTTCAAAGCGCATGACGGATATATTAATATGGAATTTTGACAAGAAGGGACAATGTCGAATATGGCGTATATTGGGAGCAAGAGATAAACGATCTGTTAATGAACTGGAAAATTTTATGGAAGTTAATTACATGTACCGTCTAAAGTCAAGGAATTTATGTGGCCGGCATTGTGGGATGTATTGCCTTCGAAGGCTCGCTTGCGTGCAAGGGGAATGGATGTGAATGGGGAATGTCAACGCTGTGGTAAGGAGGAGAACACGTCTCATACATTGATTTCCTGTAATGAAGCGAGAGCATGCTGGAGATTATGGTGCCATGCTAACCATTTCGTTGATACTTCTTTTGCTCACAGTTTTAATCGTCTCTCTGGGCTATTTCCAGCTGCAATTTTGGAGGAATTTTGTGTTATCAGCTGGCGAATCTGGTAGTCTAGAAACGAGAGTTTGTATGGAACAATACAACTGTATCAGCGAATCGGATCATTAACACATCGCTGTGCTATATGGCTGACTGGAAAGAAGCTCAAATCGAGCTTGCTGCTGTATATAACAGTTACTACTGAGCAGCAGCAATCGATAAAGGTGGAAAGCAGTGAGTGGACATGCTAGACAGACGCAACAATAGTTGAACGTGAAAGGAAAAGAGGCTCGAGTTTTGTTATTCAATCAGAAGGGAATTTGTAGAAAGCGACTGCTCAATCCTCACCGGGGTTCTTTTCTTCGAGGGTTGTTGAAGCTTTTGTGATACGCAAGGCTATACAATGGATTAATTTTTACGAATGCTTAAGAGATTGTGGCTGGCACGAAATCAAAAGAGCTTGACTAGACCGAGTTTGGAACGGTCATCTCAGAGTGCAAAAATTTATTACGGAACGACAACATGGAGGCTCATCAGTTAGCAAAATTCTCCTTTTCTCTTAATGATGTTCTTACCTGATTGTATTTTGGGTAATTATTTATTGAATAAAGGAAGTCTTATTTCAAAAAACAAAAAAATTATTTTATATATTTATATATGTATACATACATACTTCTAAAACTTTCAAAAATATATTTACGTGCGCATTTAGTAATTGTTAATACTTTGACGAGCTAATCTTGTGCTCGTATAAGAAATTGATCACATCCTTGACCAATGTTTTTTATATGATATCGTTTATTGTTGGAATAAATTAAGTTAGGATCATTCTAAAAAGTATAGCTTTTAAACACTAATAAAATAGTGCTACGTCATTAAATTTTAAAGATAATAAAATATTATTATACACTCATGTATATCTAATATATTCTCCAACTTAATTTAAATTTAATTAAATTACTTAAAATAATTACTTTTTTAAAATTATGAACAAATATCTTTTCTTTTTTTTATAAATTTTAATTATTTTTTTCATAAGTTAATATTTTTTATTTTTGTGTAACCAATTTTTTAAAAAATTAGTAATCTTTGTGTAATTTTTCTCATGTCATTGGCATATAATTTTGGTAATTATTTTACCTTGAACCCTAAACTCTGAACCTCAAGATTTAAGGTTTGGGGTCAAGATTTAAAGACTTGAGATTATAAGTTTGGGTTTATGATTTAGGGTTTAGAATTTTAAATTTAGGGTTCAGAGTAAAATATTATCAAAATTAAATGTCAATGAGATGAAAAAAATTGTTGAAATGGACCATGAATAATGTGGTGGGAATGATCCATAAAATAATTTCTCTATAGATGAGTGTATAATAATAATTTAATTTCTTTAAAATTTGATGATGTGACAAAATTTTATTGGTGACTAAAAATCTTAGTTTTTAGAATCATCCTAATGCAAGTTATTCCCTTTATTGTTCTTAATGTTAAAATATCCTTAAATTCGAGTGAATTTAAAAAATAAAAATAAATTAAATTTTTGAGTTTCAAAATTAAATTCACTCAATTAATAAAATTCATGTATACTTAAAATTTATGGGATTATATTAAAATATTGTATTCTAACTTTTAATATTCGAAATTTAAAAATACGTATTAAACAAGGTGTTAATATTTCTAAGCGTAACGAGGGTGTTAATATTTTCCTCTTGAACTCGAGTTTACTCTAATTTTTAAAGTTCAGATCAAATCATTATCTTTTTAAAAGAATTTGCAAAATTTTCCTTTAAATATGTGATTTTATAGGTGTCTAATCACACCTAATAAAAAAATTGATAATGACTCCTGTTTCCTTAATAGAATTCCATCATTTTAAAAAATTAAAATTTTCATATTTTTCTCAAAAATTATCAAACTATTTTTATTCAAAAAATGGTTTTGACTATGATAAAAATTATATTCTTATGTAAATAAACGTATTTTAATAATAGAAATATTTTACTATAATGATTAAAAAAATTAAGTTTTCACATTTTATTTCATTGACTGTTGTAAACCTTTAAAAATCATTAAAAATAGCTTTTTACAATTGAAATTATTATTGTTATGTTTTATTATGAGATTGGTTATATATATAGTCACTCAATTATTAAATATATTTAAATAAAAAATTTATCATTCCCATTAAAAATTCTAATAAAAATATGAAATGATTTTTTTTATACGTAGATACCACATGACAAAATTTACCGTTGCTTACCACTTTAAACTTTAAAGTACTAAAATATAACCAAAATTAAACATTTTATTACTTTGTAATGAGTAAACAACTAATTCCTGCAACCCAACGCTTATTGTACATAAAAAATAAGCTTGAAATATGATATCACATTACCGCCATTGAAAAAGATGCAACTGTGCTGCAAACATTACTATCCCCAAACGAGCTTCCATCCCCATTACAGATTGCAGGAGAAGATTTCAAAAGTTCCCTAATTCAACAAGAATTTATTTTTAAATACATAGTTACTTGAAGGGGGCTTTAACAAAACTAAAGGTGTGTGCGTCAACCTTACCAGATGAACATGTAGCAATGATAAGACCCTCCAGATAGGGTTTTGGTTTCAGTATCTTAACCACGATCCACCCAAGAATTATTCCAACCAGAAAGGTGAGGCCGATGTTTACAGGCATAAACCACCTGTGAATTTAACGATCAGATTCAAACGAAGCCACATTTGGTACAAAAGTTCTCATGTGTATATGTGCTTTTTCTCTGCTTAATCAACACTTTTGTTTTATTTTAGTGGAGGGTTCAAAAATTAGCTGTTGCATCGATAGTCTGCCTTTCAAAATTTTCAGAGACAAAAGAAGAATAGATGTTTATACTTATTTGTTGAGCAACCATCATTCTACTTCGTTTCTTTATGATGCAAACGGTTGAGCAGAGTGGGGAAGCAGCGGCTGAGTCGACCTGGAGGGGACAACTTAGGACGGTGTTGGGTCGGAACGCAAGCCCAAAAAATAATAAAATGTTCAATTTTGATTAATAATTAGTCCTTTAAAGTTTAAATTGGTATGCAATCGCGAATTGTCATCTGTAAAGGACAATGACCAAAATGATGAACGTGAATTACAATAATTGCGAATTTAAATCACTGAGCCAAAGGCTTACTCCAATCCAGACATAAGCACTTGATAATAATCTTAATTTCAATATCTTTTTTCCAGCATTGATTAGCAAAGGGACCACTCTTGATGGAGATTTTCCAACACTACTCTATCGAAGGAGGAATTACCTCATGTATCATAAAATCTAGAGACGAAATTATGAAAAACATTGTTGACAACAAAAGAATGGCAGTGCATTGGAAGGTTAAGCCAATTTGGGAATGAATGGATTGATACAGAATGTGCAATGGTCTGACGATAGAGATAGCACGAAAAGCTAATAATAATCTCAGTAAAGTATCAAGAATTTCCGCATCTTAACTTAAATCAAGCAAATGCAACAAAGCAAAACACAAGTAAATAAACACCATACCATATATTGTTGAAGCAAAATTAAGAATGTTATGGTAAAATCTCATTTAAAAAATTAAGTCCTAGATGATAATATAAGAGATCCAAAAGCAAAAACCCTAACCTAGGCAGTGAGAACAACCGCCCCACCAGCCTCCTTAATCTTCTTCTCAGCAGTCTTAGATACTAACTTAGCCTTAACCACCATCGGTTGATTCTGGGGCAGCACACCTTTTCCCAAGACCTTAAAGTACCCGAACTGGGTCACGTCGATCATCGGCGCCGAATCCTTGTTGGCCTTTGCCTTCACGTCTTGTGGAACGAGAGACCAAAGCTTGTCGATGTTGACGATGGGGCAGTAAAACTTGTTGCAGAGTTTGTGGAAGTACCTCATACCCACTTTCCCGAAATACCCAGGGTGATACTTGTCGAAGAGGATCCGGTGGTGGTGCATACCTCCGGCGTTTCCTCGACCCCCCGGGTGCTTGCGGTGCTTGCCGATACGGCCATGACCGGCGCTCACGTGGCCGCGCTTCTTACGATTCTTCTTGAAACGGGTTGACATTGTTAGATACTTGGATTGAACGGGACTTCTGAAGCGCGGCTTATAGACGAGAAAAATGAAAATAGGGTTTTGTCAGTTTTTATTGTGTGGTGGACAATGGGGTTTTGCCTTTTAGGGCTTTGTGATTTGATGGATCTAAACAGGGGTTGGCCCTTATCACGTTGGGCTTAAAGGTTCATTTGGATCCTAGAATTGTGATTTTTTTTTTTTATAAATTTGCTGATAGGAGGTTATTTTCATATTTGGGAAAATATATAGATAAATTTAGCATAGGATATATTTTGATTGGGGTTGGGCCTTAAGGTTAGTTTCACATTTGCTCGGCTAATGTGTTCACTACTAATTTAAGTAAACTAATATAATATTAGTGATAAAGTCCAGTAAATCATGTTTCATTTGCTTTTGTTGAAAGGGTTGTAACAAACAACCACAGTTTTTAAGGTAGCGTTGCAGCCTACAAATTGCCTCGCGATACCGGAAAAGCTTAGCTAGTTGAACCATGACAATCAACCGAACACGTCGTTGCGTTAGCCATGTGGATTTCAACACGCTCACTTCCGGGGTACATTTAAGAGCAGGAAAATGAAAGCCCTCTCTTTGCTGAACCTCAAAGCTACAGCCTTGCTTCCCTTCTTGGCAACAGTTTTATTTCAAAGTTACAACTGTGGTTGCAGTGGGAAATTTTGGTTATTGTTTTATAGTCATCTTATTCTTCACTCACTGCTGTATGTATTGTTTCAGCTTCGCCTCAAATCAACACTTAAATCACTGTGGTACCAAGCAAGAAATTAACCTTATGCCTCACTCACTTAATGCATTTCTCATGCTTACGGGTAGACGGTAATAGTACTAGAAAATAAAGAAAACTCGATCAAAGTATCGTCTTCAAAATAATTTTAACCTACATAGTTTAGATCTCAAAATACCAATTACAAAATAAGATGGTCACCAAGTGAATTACCAATTTATGGTTCCATAATAAATGTCTATTTCTTTCCCTTCTACATCCATGAACTTTACCATAACTTCTTGAACACGTACGACCACATTAAGCAATGGCACCACATATAACACACCATTCCCAGATTAGTAAATTGCTAATGTCAATGAAGCAGGGCAGCTAAGACATATGCTTTTCGTACTTTCATTTTGGTCTGCAACACCTATTAATAAGATGGGTTTCAGCATGGAAATTGGGGATTAATGGCTCAACTACGGGCATAATCGAACCGAGCCAAGCCTGAATACTGCCAAGCTTAAGCTCGGCTCAAGATATAATCGAGCTTGATTAAGCTCGTTTACTAATTTCTGAACTCGAGCTCAAGCTCAACTCAATAATTAAGTTTAAGGTTAATAATACATATTAAGGATAATAACGTAATTTAATAATATAAAATTATAAAAAGCTCAATAAGGCTTGCGAGTTTGAGTCAAGTATTACTACGCTCAAAGTTGGCTCGAGGAGAGCTCGACTCGATAATTACCAAAGCAAGTTTGAAGTTTTTTCGAGTTGAACTCAAGTAACTTGTGAGTACCAAGAGACTGCATCGACTAAAATTTATTCCAAAATTCACCAACACAAAAGAAAGCTATCGCTAGTCCCCCATAAGATTCATCATCATAAATTTCCATGCCAAAGTTTTGAATCGCTTCAAACTATGCAGGAAAACCTTAATGGCATACATCACGTACAACAAGCCATTGCACTCGGGGCTATAAGTATTCAACTTAAGTCCATGTCTACCAAAATCTATGGTATGCAACAAAACACAACTAGATGAACTACATATCTCAAAACTTATCACATATAATATCTATAGTTGAGCCAAAATTACGAATGTTAATGCAAAATTTAATTTCAAAATAAGTCTAAGATAATAATATAACAGAGATGCCATTCAGATCTAAAATCAAAAGATCTAACCTAAGCGGTGAGCACAACCGCACCACTAGCCTCCTTAATCTTCTACTCAGCAGTCTTGGACACCAACTTAGCCTTAACCACGACCGGTTGGTTCTCGGGAAACACACCTTTTGTTAAGAACTCAGTAGCATAAACAATGAAAATTGGAAGAAAGGAGAAAATAGATTCAGGAAAATAAAATCAGTTTTTGGTTTTTCATGCCGTTTTTGCTTACAACCGAAATATTAAATAGTAAGTCTTATAACCAATTCAGTAGCAGACAAAATCCGTTAAGTTTTTTGGCGCCCTCCTTTCTCTCACTCCTCTGCGCGGGTGTGTATGTGCCTTATTCTCCAACTGAGCATTCTCCTGCTGCTTCGCCTCCTGCTTAAGAGATTCAGTGTCGACATGGTCAGTAGGATCTTGCATCATGACATCACCCCCCTCTTCAATTGGAACCTTGTTCTCAAGGTTCGAATGGACTTCTTGATGGCCAGCATGGTTGAGTAGCAAGGGTAATGGTGTGACCTGTTATATTGGTTGACCCCGGTGAGGTTTAAGTTGTGAAATGTGAAAGACAGGATGGAGTCGAGCGGATTCTGGAAGTTTCAATTTATACGCTACTGCTCTCACCTTTTTTTCCACTTGATATGGTCCAAAAAAACATAGACTGATTTTTGTTGCCTTCTCAACCAAAGAGATAATTGCCGATACGGTTGTAGGTTTACAAAAGCCCAACTTCCCACTTCCAACTTTAATTCCCTTCGTTGTTGATCTGCCTAATTCTTCATTCTGTTCTGAGCTTGCATCAGATCTTTCTTTAGCACGCGAAGTAACTCATCTCACTCCTGGAGAGCACGGTTAACCCGTTCATTTCTTGGAGCACCTTTTAAATAATCTATCATGAGGGATGGGTCTCGGCCATACAAAGCCTTCAATGGCGTCATGCCTACTAAACTTTGATATGATGTGTTGTACCAGTATTTTGCCCAAGATAGGTATTGCTCCCATTTCTTGGATCTTCATCTGTCATACACCTTAAGTACATATCTAAGCATCTGTTTAAGGCTTCAGTTTGTCCATCAGTTTGGATGTGGTATGTCGAACTCATGCATAGCTCCTTACCTAATTTCACTGGTGAACATTCTATCCCGATCACTAACCAAGGATTTAGGGATTCCATGCAATTTCATCACTCATTAGACCAATACCCTCGCTACTGTTTTGCTATCAAACTTCTTTGGCAGTGAAAAAAAATGAGCATATTTGGAAAGATGATCTACGACCACTAAAATGGTTTCCTTCCCATTTGATTTAGGCAACCCGACAACAAAATCTAATGATAAATCCTCAAAGACTTGTTCGGGTATAGGTAGTGGTTGTAAAAGCCCAGCAGGTTTCAGACTCTCACTCTTCATACGCTGACAAGTCTGACAATTCTTCACAAAATTTTTTACATCACGCTTCAAATTTTACCAGAAGAAATTAGTTGCAATTCTCTGGTACGTACGGTTTATTCTTGCATACCCTTCAATTTTGGAATCATGAAACTCTCTCATCAACAAAGTCCTGAGTGCAATTTAGTTTTGAACTACAATGCGCCCTTTGAACACTATCAGCCCTTCTTGCTCCTTGTAGTCTCCATGTTCCTGTTGATTTTCTTTAAGTGCAAATCTCAATTGGCACAATTCGGGATCCAAAACACTTGTAGCTCGTATATTTTCGAGTACCCCATGCACCGGTCGAGATAGAGCCATGCAGCTTCCTTCCATTTTTCTCGACAAAATATCTGCCACCTCATTCATTTTTTCTGGTGATATCTAATTTCAAAATCATACCCGATCAACTTTAATAGCCATTTTTGTTGTTCAAGAGTCTGAATTGTTTGTTGATTTAACTCCCTCAGTAATCTTTGGTCGATAATGATCACAAATTTCCTTCCGAGAAAATATTGTCTCCATTTCCTTACACTCTGTGTAATTGTAAACATTTCACGGTGGTATGTCGAAGCGGCAGACAAATGAGCAACAATTGCGGCAAAGCCCTTGATGAATTTACGATAATACCCTGCAATTCCCAAGAAGCTTCTCACCCCTTTTACCCCAGTAGACTGTGGCCACACTTTGATTACCTCTATTTTTTGAGGGTCAACTTCTAAGCCTTCTCGAGTTACCAAATGCCTCAAATATTCTACCTTTTCTTGTCCAAACACACATTTGGATGCTTTAGCCACCAACCCCCACTCTCTTAGTCTGGTCAAAACTAGTTTAACATGGTTTAAATGTTCTTGCCAAGATCCATTGTAGGTCAAAATATCATCCAGAAAGATTAAGACAAATTTACGCAAGAAGGACTTGAATACCTCGTTCATTGTCGCTTGAAATGTTGAAGGCGCGTTGGTTAGGCCGAATTGTATTACGAGAAATTCGTAATGGCCTTCATGTGTCTTGAATGTTGTCTTGGGTACATCTGGAGCTCGCACTCGTATCTGATAGTAACCGAAGAACATATCCAATTTTGAGAAAAATTTCACACCTCCTAACTCATCGAACAACTCTTCAGCAGTGGGAATGGAAAATTTATCCTTGATTTTGATTGCATTTAAGGCCCTGTAATCAATGCAAAACCTCCACGCCCCGTCCTTTTTCTTAAACAGGAACATCGGAGAAGAAAATGGACTCTGGCTCTTTTTGATGAACTTTTGTTCCAGTAGCTGCTGTACCTGACATTCGACCTCTACTTTCTGGAAATAAGGGTAACGATAAGGTCTCACATTCATCGGTTTGCTCAACAATTCTAAGTGAATTACATGATCAAATGCTATCTCGGGTGGCAGTTCCTTGGGGGCTTAGAAGATGTCCTGGAACTCTTCGATCAGCTGGCGCATCTCCTTCTGACCAATTGCTATGATGTGTTACTCAGCACCCAACACTCGCAGACTATAACACTTAGCTACCCTCTTGGTTTTAGTTATACGTCTCAAGGATTGAAAACAAACTAGTTGGGGTTCTACTCTCGTCTTCCCTTGCTATACGTGTTCCCCGTTTCCTTAATCAAACTTGAATTGTAGCTTTGAAAAGACCATGGTAACCGGTCCTAATGTGGCCATCCAAGCCACCCCTAACACATTTTAGTACCCTCAGTGGTAGCACATAAAAATCCATGGTTATCTCTGTTCCCTTAATCCCCACTTTCAAATTCTTCACGCACCATTCATTTAGTAATGTCGCCCCATTGCCTACTAGAACTCAGAAATTAGAAGCAACGGTGATGGGTAAACCAAGATATTTAGTTGTACAAGTCTGCACAAAATTGTGGGTACTTCTCCTGTCGAGTAAAATGCGCACTTCTCGGCCTTAACCAAACTCTTGACTTGGATCATGTTTGGGGTCACACAGCCCGCCAACGTATTGAATGACACGAGCAACTGTGTGTCATCCGCAATCCTTTGTCCGTCAGTTTTTGCCTCGCGCAGGTCCCTAGCCTCTCAATTTTTCTCTGGGGTTTCCTCATCTAGGAGGATAAATTGTGGTTCCTTGCATCGATGACCCTTGATGTACTTCTCGTCGCAATAATAGCACAACCCTTTCTCACGGCATGCCTGTGCCTCTGTCGCCATTAATTGACGTGGTTGATTAGAATTAGGGTTTATTCTTGGAAGAGGAAATTCTAATGGTAGATGTCGGCCTGGAAAGGATTTAGGTCCCGACGTTAACTGAGGGGCAGTGATCGACATAGGGTAATACTTGGGCCCAACACCTTTCAGCACCAATTTCTTTAATTCCCCTGATTTTGCCTCATAGAAGTGGGCCAAGGCTAACACTTCTGTTATTGATGTGGGCCTCTGACTCAGTACTTCATGTTTAATATCTGATCGTAGCCTAGAGATGAAACACTGAGTTAGAAACTCCTCCAACAATGATGTCGTCGTTCGCATGGCCATTTCTTCAAACCGAGTCTGGTACTCTTCCACTGTGGATAGCTGTGTAAGCTTCGTCAATTGTCCCTTTGATTACTCAATTTCTATGATAAAAAATTGACAGCGAATGGCTTCTACAAGATGATTCCATCCCGATAACTGGCGCTACGCTGCATCCAGCGATACCAGCGTTTTGTCGTTCCTTCCATCTGAAACAATGCCATGGTGATGCGGTGGTAGTCTTCGATTTGGTAGATGTGACCTTAGTCGGGAAGTGGTTTCGGGACCACTAAACCGAGTCATAAAAATAATTAACTGTCATAATTGATGCTCATTATATGTACATGTGCATGTGTGAAAATTTCATGTTTGAATTTTGTTAATTGTAAGTGAATTTTATCAAATAGGACTTATGTGAGAAAATTTAGAAATGTGCTAGGCAAATGCAAAGTGGCCTATTAATGCATATTGTGAAAATGATGGGTTTGCATGTCAATTTACCCAAATTAAGGCATAGTGGCCGGCCATGCTATGAGTGGAAACATGTCACAAACATGTTATGTTAGTGATGTATGTTAGGAACAATAAAATAAGGAGTATGGGTAATAAAGAAATGGAAAAAAGAAAGAATGTGTGTGATTGTTTCTCCCCCTCCCCATTGCCGTGAATGTAAGAAAGAAAACAAAAAAAAAGTGTCCATCTTTTTTTCATTTCTCTTGGCCGAATGTTCTAAGGAATAAAGGAAACAAGTTGTGTTCTTTGGTTCTTCTTGGCCGAATTGAGAGGAGGAAGGAAGGAGTGAAGCAATCGGTCATCTTAGGTCGATATTAAGGTAAGGAAGTTGATACTAGTTCTTGAAATCCTAGTTGATTTTGAGTGAGATATCAAGTTATTGTTGGTAACCCATGTTGAAATTGTGATTTTGGAATAAGTAAAGTTTTCGGCTATGGAGATTAATAAGGGTGATGGTTTTGTTTCATGCTAAATCTAGATGAACAATGGTAGTTGCTTACATCTTGATGATTATGAGTTTCTTTCTTGGTTCTACCTTAGATCCATGAAGTATATTTTTATTTGGTGTTGTTGGAAGTATCGGCCATGGTACATCCATAAGTGTGATTTATGCTTATTGCATGGTAGGTAAGATTTATGTTTTGGATATATGTTTAAATTTGGTTATAATCAAATTTGTGATTCGGCTCTTGCACATATATATATGATTGCACATGATGTATTGGTATGACCTATATATTATCTCAAGGTATATACTTACACATGATGGTGCTTCGGTTATGGAGTAAATGATGGATGCGTATTGAGTTATAATATGTAATGCATTAGTTAGTAAAATGTATGCCATTTATGTGTGGTATTAAGTATATAATCGGCCTCAACATAGACATGCATATTCGGCCATAGGAAGAAGATTGGTGTTGCATGTATTCGGTTAGAGGCAAGCATATTGATGCTTTTGTCTTGGCTTAGAAAATTCGGCCAAGGGGGAATATTAGCTAAAATGTTGAGTTTGATTCATGATTCCATATATATATGTGACTCTAATGCCTAAAGTATATATGGGCTAAGTACCTTGAGGTTTTCTTTTGATGTTCGAATGAATTGTATTAAATTGCTTGATGTGATTAAAAATGCATATGACCATTGTGTAGTTGAGCTAGAAGGTGGCCATATGACCAATCAAACTCCTTGTCATATTCGGCCATAAGCTAGCATAATGAGACTTTAATAAGTTAAATTTGTTTGAATTAGCTCAAGAGCTTAGAGGACCACAGTTGGATAAGGGAAAGGAAAAGGTTATCGAATAGCCGCTGAAAACGTTCGACCACATCCGAGGTAAGTTTTCGAGTAATGGAACTTAGATTATGATTTGATTAGATCATATTTTAAGCGAATCAAAATCATGCTCTTTGTATGTGGCTATTGAGCCGAAATTGCAAGTGTGATAAGTGTCTTGTGTTTGAGCTTTGGTAATGAAAATGAAATACGGATGTGTCATGATTTATTTATAAATGTGCATGGTTATCCGAATGATGTCCGGGCTAAGTCCCGAAGGCTTTGTGCTAAGTGACTATATCCGGACTAAGATCCGAAGGCATTTGTGCGAGTTACTAATTCCGGGCTAAGCCCGAAAGCATTGGTGCGAGTTACTAAATCCGGGTTAAGTCCCGAAGGTATTTGTGCGAGTTACTATAACCGGGCTATGTCCCGAAGGCATTTGAACGAGTAGCTATATCCGGTTAAATTCCGAAGGTACGTGATTCGGGAATGAACGATCTTGCTGTAAAAATTTCAGTTAATACGCTTGTAACATCCCAACATTGAGGTATGTTTTGTATGTGTTTTGAATTAGTTGAGCCCTTACAAATAAGTATTCGCTCAGTTGATAAATGAGCTACCGGCCTTTGGCTAAGTTGATCTTTGTGTATGAATATAAGGGTTGGTAATGTGAAGTAAGTATGATATTGAAAATTCGTGCATATGAAATTATCTGTTTAGCTACATGAATGCTATACTTTGGTTGTGTCTAAATTCCTTGCTCAAAACTTACTAAGCATTTAATGCTTACTCCGTTTCTTTGATTCTCTGTTTTATATATTTTGGTTCTTCAGCTATCGGACTCGGGATTTTTGAAGTCGAAGTCGCCCACACTATCAAAGACCCTTTCGGTACACTTTTGGTTGAACTTTGAAATGGCATGTATAGGACTACCCTTTTGTTGTTGGTCATGTACCCTTCGGTTTTGTGTAAATTTGGATAGCCATGCGAAAATGGCTTAAATATACTTTGATCATAGCATTATAATCGTTTTGTATGTTGTCCGTCAAGAGGTATGGAAATGTTGGTAACGGTTAGCCATGGGAATGGTTATTCATGATCACCTTTGGAATATGTATGACAAACTCTAGTTGATCCATGGAGGATCATGAAATAGGTAAAGTTTACCTTAAAAATAGATGCTGGCAGCAGCAGTGATGTGGATGTGAAAAATCACTAAAAATAGTAGGAATGGAATTAAATAGTGAATAAATTATGTAATCGAACCTTGATGAATCTATTTTCATAGGAAAGTAACGAAACGTTCATATGAACAGTATATTATGAGATGTTAAAGTTTTTGTGAGACAGGGCCAGAACGGTTTCTGGATCCCCTGATCTGACTTTGAAAATTCATTATAAATTAACCAGAGATAATTAGAAGTCATGCCATATATGCATAGATTCCTTTTTGAGTCTAGTTTCTATAGAAACAAACGGAATCAGTATTGAAGCCCTGTACAGGGAGATATCCAAATCGTAATACATGAAGGTCAGTGTAGTCGCACCCTGTAACAGGGGAGAATTTAACTAATAAACTGTACTAATTGGCCCAACCAAAAATTCTAGAAAAAAATATGTAGATTGACATATGAGTCTAGTTTCATGGAAAAATTACGAAACTGATTTTCGAGTTTTATAACTCAAGATATGATTTTTAAGGTGACAGTGACACAGTTAGCCAACTGCCTGGAAAAATTTAAAATGGATTGTGCAAAGAAGTGATTTAAGTCTGCAAACCCCTCGTGTCCGACTCCGGCGACGGACTCGGGTACGGGGTGTTACAGTAGAACTCAAAAAAATCTTGAACAGACGTTAGCCACTCCTCAGGATCCACTCCCGTGAAAATCGAAAGTTTGACCTGTGCAGGTTGGGGAGCAAAAGGAAAAGCGTCTTCTAGATCTGATCTCAACTTTGCTTTGCCATGACAGACGTTGGCCTCCCCTTCCTGTGACAATGATGGCGCACTTCCGAATGACGTAGCAATACCTGCCAACTGTTTGGTTATGTTCTGTAAAGTTTTCTCAATGACCACATTCCATCAATTTTGGTTTTCGGCATGCCTCTGTAGGGACGCAGTCGATTCTTGCAACGTTCTGATTTCTTCTGTGTTATTAACCATGGTATTCTCTTAATGAAAGCACCAAATGTTAAGAACTCAATAGCACAAACAATGAAAATTGGAAGAAAGAAGAAAATAGATTCAAGAAAATAAAATCAGTTTTTGGTTTTTCATGTTGTTTTTGCTTACAGCCGAAATATTAAATAGTAAGTCTCATAACTGATTTAGTAGTAGACAAAATCCGTTAAGTTTGTTGACACCCCCTCCTTTCTCTCACTCCTCTGTGTGGGTTTGTATATGCCTTATTCTCCAACTGAGCACTCTTCTGCTGCTTCGCCTCTTGCTTAGGAGATTTAATGTCGACATGGTCAGTAGGGTCTTGCATTGTGACACCTTTCCCCAAGACCTTAAAATACCCGAATTGGGCTGTAACACCCCCTAACTCCAAACCGTCACTGTAACGGGATTACGAGGCATTATCGAACATATCAGACAATTTACGAATAATTTACAATTAATATAACTTTCATAGTATAATTTAATAAATAAGTCCCTATATTGGACTCTTGAAGCCCAAAACACGTATTAAAAGTAGAACGGACATGTCCGAGTATTCCGGAAAATTTTCGTAAATTTTTTTTATCAAAATTTCGACAATATTTCTGCTTATTCTTACCTAAAACCCCCTACAATTTCAAACCAAAAACAACCAATACCAATGTTTCAAATTCACCTAACTAATATTTATATCATTAACATAATTTTAACTTAAATAACTATCATAGCGTCATTCAAAATTGATTGAAAACTTCATTCATTTAACAACTTAATGTTCATGTGTCAAAATATAATATACCTTTCTACCATTTCATTTAACAATCTAAACCTTATAATTCATCCTTCATAACCAAAATAATATACATATTCAAGTGATCACACAACACCTATGTACATGTCACCTTTACCCAAAAGAAAAATACATCACCAAGTTTATGTTGGAGTCGGGAATGTTCTGGATGCTGAGCCGGGACACTTGACTTTTACTAACCTGCGTTCGGAAACAATCGTACGCTGAGTATGGATATACTCAGTGGTATTACCATAATTCAAATTATATCAACAATAAAAAAAACATAAATATTAAATACATAACAATTAATTTCTTATATACTAATTCATACTTTATTATTATTTTTTTAATTTTATCATTTCATAATAACAATTCAATTTTATCATTTATAAATCAATGTATTTTTCACAAACTTAAATTTAAATCACTTATGAACATTTAGTTCATACTTTTCTCTTTCTATCACAATTCCAATTTCAATTCATAATTTAATTTTTCACCCTATTAACATAACTCGGACTTTGGCGGATACACGGATCCTACCAACTACACCAATATGGCACCTAGTGCCTCATCGGATAGTTCGAAGCAATAGTTGACACCTAGTGTCTCATCGGCCTAGCCGAAGTAAAGTGGTACCCAGTACCTCATCGAATCTATCTGAAGTAAAATAGTGACACCCAGCGTCTCATCGACTTGAGGTCGAAGTATCTCTGAACACTCCCAATCCTATGGCATGCCAACTATATCCGACTTAGCTCGACTAATTAATAGGATATTTAATTCACTTTCTCTATTTCAATCAACATTCACATCAATTCCACTTAAATCACAATTTCACTGTCATTTCAAAAATCCACTTTCAAAATCAAATACACTTTCCATTCACCAATCAAAATACAATTCAATACTAATACATATTTCTCATTCAATTCAACTTCACTTTAAATCCCAAATTCTCTTTCAATTCAACAATTCAATCACAATCCAATACTAAAATTTATTTAACAACCATTTCAATTATCATTCAATTCCATAACAACACTTACTCATAATTTACTTACCAAATACATAATTTAATTTAACATTTAATGAATAAATAAATAATTTGAATTATAGTAATATAAACCCGAATTTTGAGATTACTCCTCGATAACTTTCTCCTTTTCTTTCCGTGCCAATGCTTTAGGTTCTTTGTGGGCTAGGAAAATAATAGTAATTTACATTATTATTTACATCATTAATTATAATAAATAATTAAATTTCTAAACAATTCCTACCTTATTCCCAATTTAATCCTAACTAAACTTACTTACTTTCTTAATCCAATTCACTCTCTTTTTCTATTCAAATTTTGTCTAAACTCATATTTAACTATAAAATTTCCAGCATATTTTCCTAATTTTGAAATTTATTTAATTTAGTCCCTACAACATAAAACTTATAGCCTAGTTTTCAATTTAATCCCTTAATCAATTCTAACTTAGAATTCATTCAATTAAATCCCTAATTCCATAATTTGTCCAACATGAACCCTATTTGGAAACATATGAACTCTTGAACTATCAACTTAATTTCATCAAAATCTTGTTTTAAAGCTTCTAAAATATCAAAATCAACTAAAAAGGACTTAATTGACTTACAAAATTAACTCCAAGCTTCAAAAACTATATTTTCCTTTTTTTCTTTCTTTTTCTTCTTTTCTTTCCCCTGTTTCGAATGCTCTCTGTTCTTCTTTCCTTTCTTTTGTTTCTTTTTTTTTTCATATTTTATTTACTTTACTTATTTATTTAACACATATTATAATATTTTTATTTTAAATATCTATTAAATACTAAATTGTCATCATTTAATTTGTTTATCATATAAAAAACTCATAATCTAATTATTTATTTAATAAATACTTTTAACTTAATAATAATTAATTAATATTTATTTTAACATCATTTACATATTTTACAATTGTACACATATTTATTTCTACATTTGTACCAATAATTTTATTATATTTGTCATTATTTAATTTGTTTCCCCAAACAAAAAATCTCACAATTTAATTATTTAATTAACAAATATCTTTATACTTAAATAATAAGTAATTAAGTATTTAAATTACAAATGTACCAATAAAATTTTTACACATGTATATTTTATTACCATACATTTATCAACTATTTAATTTATTTAAAACATAATATCCATTAAATAATCATAATAATTATAAAACCATAATAATAATAATTTTATATAAAACCATGATAACAATTAAATATATATAATGCATATATTCAAGAAAATTCTTGATTTTTCTTCCATTTGCAGCCTCAATTTGTGTAAATGGCTTAATTTCCATTTTGGCCCTTTATACTTTCTTTTAATCTATAATTCAATTTTTACCCCTTATTCAATTTAGTCTTTTTTACTAATTACTCTAAATTAAGCTAAATTCACCTAATTAAAACTTAATTAGACACACTACTAAACTCATAAATATTTCTAATAATTATTTTTGAACTTATTTCACTAAGACGAAGGCCCTATACCTCACTTTTCTGGTACCTGTAAATTTTGGGTCATTACATGGGCCATGTTGATCAACGGCGCCGAATCCTTGTTGACCTTTGCCTTTACGTCTTGTAGGACGAGAGACCAGAGCTTTTCAATGTTGACGATTGGGCAATAAAACTTGTTGCAGAGCTTATGGAAGTACCTCATACCCACTTTCCCAAAATACCCAGGGTGGTACTTGTCGAAGAGGATTCGATGGTGGTGCATACCTCCGGCATTTCCTCGACCTCCCAGATGCTTGCGCTACTTACCGATACGGCCATGCCCAGCGCTTGCGTGGCCACGCTTCTTACAGTTCTTCTTGAAACGGGTTGTCATTGTTGGTAATCAAATTGGTGCGGTTTTTTGGAGGGAGAATGAGGTAAGAACGGATGAGAGATGACAAAGGATTTGTGGGGATTCTAATCTATATATTAAATATTTTCATTTGGCTTACGTGAATTTCACATCTTTTTCGTGGCTTTTTCTTTCCTTTCTTTTTCTCCTAGACAAATTACTTCAATATACATTTTTTACGATGTCACAAAGATAATCAATGAATGGTTGGTGAATATGAATTTTTTTTTTACTTTTTATTTTATTTTACTTTGGGTTTTTAAAATTCTATTTTTTTCTTTCATCACAATTTTTTTATCACGGATTTTAATATTCTTATGAAATTAAAGACTATATGAAGACTATAACATTTTTTAAATATACGGTCTCTCATTGATAAATTTAGGTATCAAATTAGACCACAAAAAGCTTAAGTAATAAATTATTTAAAAAAAATCATTTTCATGTAATATTGGGCGAAAAAAGGTTATGTACTAAGTAAAGGTCAAAACTTGTTGTTAATCCATGTACTTGGGCATAATTTGAAATTCAATTTCAATCAAAATTTATCAATTTTGCTAGTTGATTAGGCTACTTTAATATGGTTGTACATATGATTGACGGAAATAAACATATTAAATTGATAAAAATTGGTGAAAATTATTTACTGTGATAATGATTAGATTAAGATTTTAAAATTGAAAAAGTATGAGTGCTTAATTTTTAATTTTTTAAGTACAAGAATTAAATAAAAAATTTTACTAAAGTATAGCGACTAAAAATAATTAAATTTAAAATTATTAACTAAATTTAAAATTTTAGACATATTACAAGATTAATAAGAAAAGTTAACTGTTATTGTTTTGGGTGCTCTACAACACATTATCTTGCTTTCATAAACTTCATTCAACCCTCATTTAAGTTTTAGGAACTGAACTCCATTCTCATCATTCAAAATTTTATATACACCAAAATATATTACAATATTAATTACAAATCTTTTCAAGCTTTCTTATAACTATTAAACTAAAATATCATGTTAAAGAAATTTAAAAAAAAACACAATTCTTACTTTGTTGAAACATTTTCTTTCTAGCTTTGTTTTAAAACACTAAAACTCATGAAATGATAGATTAACATTTGAAACATTGATGGTGTAAATGAGTTTAGAAGGTTTGTTTTTCAAGTGATTTAGCAAAATTTTGAGTATTTACTTTTTGAGAAAATTCAAGAAAATGCAAAGGAAAATGAGAGAAGAAGAAAAGCCTCCATGAGAAACGATGGCCAACTATTACACAACTGATAAGGGCTGGCTTCTTCTTAAATTTTCCTTAAAAATTGTCTAAATGGGTCAAAAGCCCAAGTCCACCCATGAAATTCTAAAGTTTTTAAAATTAGTGCCCCCTCTTTTAATTCAGGCTTTTTTATGTAAATAATATAAAAATAAATATTTTCTTTTCAAAATGGTATCCCACCCTCATGAATTACGGAAATGGGGTGTTTGGAGTGGTGGAGGGTAGTGTATAGGCGGCGCTACTCTTATTTTCTGATAACCGTCAGTTATCAGTTAAAAAATATATATTTTTAATAGGTGCAGCCTTGTTGATGGACGACACTATTAAATACAAATCTAGTGTAGGTATACAGGTTTAATACAAGTCTAGACTAGTGGTGCCAACCTGATAGGCAGCACCAGTAGTGCCAATCTCATAGGCGACACCGATCAAGCATTCCAGTATTTAAGTAGTGTTTGTGAAAAAAAAAAGAAAATTCAAGAATAGAAAAAAAGGATTTTTTATAGAAGAAGAGTAAACAGGTAGAGAAGATGTCACAAGGTTAGTAAATATGAAATTCATTTTTTTTACGTTACATTAATTTTTTTGTTTGAAATTGTATTGAGAAATTTTTTTTAACAGATTAGTATTGAAGATGGATAATCAATTTTACATATGCGTTTATCTTGATGGAGTAATTTTGACAACAACAGTTGGATGTATATTTGAATGTCACCAACAAATAGCAATGAGATTTAATAGAAATGCATCGGTTGATGATATTAAGGAAATGATTAGTGCAAAAATTGTTAGATGTTGTGAGAGAAGGATCTCGAAACTTTTCTACAAGTTTCCAGTTTTGACAGATCCCATCAAATTCACTGAGATGAAACTTGTAGATAATGAAGACGTGGAGACAATGATCATTCTTTATTGTAGGAATTGAAGCGAGGGAAATGCACCAATTCAGTTATTTGTCGAGTTAGCTTATGTGGAGTCAGCTGAAGGACCAAGATTCGTTTATAGTGGTTTTGATATCGTACGCTAATAGCCAACTAAAGATCCAACCCCCTATAATGTGCATAATGTATACTCGAATGGCGCACATCACCTCCCACTCAATGGCAGTAATGAGTAAATGCTCGAAATTAGTCTTCAGCCATGAGAACCTCAAAGCCATAAATTTTAACTCAGTATCACCGGGTGAGACCCTTAGTAGGTTATAGCAAAGAGCGGTCGACTTAGAGGTCATATTTACACCCATTAACGTACTCCCGTCAATTGGGAGCACGACTTGCAATGCAACATCCTCCCGAGTGATGGTGCACTCCCAACACGGCAAATGAAAAGTGTAGGTCTCCGGGTGCCACCGCACAACCAAAGCAGATATTAATTCGTACTGCAAATCAAACTTTCAAATCAATGCCGCTAATCCGAATCCAACTGACTCCAAGTATGACATTAGTCGTTCATCTGGCTGATATCCTAAACCATTCACACGACCTCTCAATGTGTGGTACGGACCCTGACACTATTATACTACAGAAATTGTTAATATAACCTAATTTAATTTCATAAAACGTGGAACTTGTTATAAGAGGACCCATGAGTAACAAATAACAATTTTATTACCATCTCATTAACCGTTTTTTATATGTGATCATAATCTTTAATCAAAGAGCCCATTTAGATATCTGCAATTTAAAAAATATGAGTTCTATTAGTTTATTGTAAAAAACATATTTCAGTAATTAATTTGTATTTGGACATTTTTATCCCACTAATAGGGAAAATATTATTAAAATACAAAAATGTGACACTCTAACACAAAGTTGTGAATAACACATTTCGATAATTAATGGGTAAGTTGACCCATTTTAAATAATTAGAAAAACACCTAAATATAATACAATAAATATTGTACAATAATATCATTACAAAAGACTAAAAAAATTTGTCCACATCACATTTTTTGCTATACTATTGCAGTATATAATAAACTTATTTATACTAGTTCAGTAATTAACAAAATAAAAATATATCATAAATTACAACTCAATGGTTACATCTTTTATCTACATAAAAAACAAAAAAAAAATGTTAAAATAACAAAAATTATCAAAACAAAATAAACCTAATTAGATTATATGTTATTATCTACATCCAATAATAAACAAAAAAAATGCCCTTCAAAAAATATAACAGAAATATATTTGCACACTCTCTTTCAAACAACTTCATTTCTTACAAAATAGTACCTTACAAAAATAATTTAAAAAAAATCAAAATCTCAATAAATCAAAAACATTTGTCAAATAATTCAAAAGACAAAAAAAAAACATTTATAACCTATAAATCACAATAAACACTAAACTAAATAAATAAATTATAAATACTAAAAAATTACCTTTTTCGATTTTTTTTTGTTAAAACCTTAAACAAAATCCTCTTTAGATTTTTTAAACCATTTGTTAGACACTAAACAAAGCCTTCTAAACCTTTATTTTTTAATTTTAAACAAAACTCCCTAATTCCTTTTTTTTAGACCTTAATCAAAACTTTTTTATCCTTTTTTTTATTCAAACTCTAAATTCTAATAAAACCATTTTCTTCAAACCCCAAATCCCTAACAAAATCCTTTTCTTTTCGATTCTCATTTTTTCTCCTTTCTTTCTCTTCTATCTTCTCCTTCTTTTCTTTTCTATTATGTTAATCTTCTCTTTTTCTTTCTTTTTTTCCTTCTTCTCTTGTGAATCTGTTTTTTTTTTCATTTTAGGGGACCATGGTTATAAGGTTCCCCAACCTCGAATTCACGAGACTCTTAAGGTTCTCGTCCCATCACCACACATCAACCGCAGGGGAGTTAAGGCTGACACCGATGTTGCCTGTCAGGAGAGCTTTACCAGTGACGCTTGACACGCAGCCTTCACTAGAGGTGATCATGGGTTGGGTCGGGCCGGGCCGGGTTAGGTTCGGGCTGGGCCCAGACAAAATTTTAGGCCCGTCTACTAGGCCCGGGCCCTGCCCAACCCAAAATATGGGCCTAAAAATTTGTCCAAGCCCTGCCCGAAATAAAATTGCTAAGCCCAAGCCCGGCTCGGCCCGACCCATATTAATTTTTTTCTTATTTCATTAAATAAAAAAATTTAAAAATATAATAAATCAAATATATTTAAAAACATAAAAATAAATATTAAAACAAATTAAAATGATACTAAAATAATTATTAAAACAATACACAAATTGACAATATAATAAAAAATAGTTATATTAAAATTTTAAAATGATTAAAAATAAAATAAAAAAATATATTAATATATAATTCAGGCCGAGTCGGGCCGAGCCCAGGCCAAAAAAATCTTACACAAGGCCCGGCCCGTTTTCTAAACGGGCCTTTTTTTTGCCCAAACCCATTTTTCGGGCCTATATTTTTACCCAAACCCTTCCATTTTTAGGGTGGGCCTTCGGGCCGGGCCGGGCCGGGCCACCCAGCCCATGATCAGTTCTAGCCTTCACCATATTTTGTCAGTTTCCCCCCCTTTTTTTTCCATTTTGTATTTGTATTCGGGTTTTGTAGTTAGGTTTTTTGGTGCTACTTATCACCAAGGTTGCACCTATTAAAAAATCATTTTTTTAACTAATTACTGATGATTGTTAGAAAATAGGGGTAGTGTTGCCTATGCACAACCCTCCACCACCCCGAATGCCCCATTCCAGTAATAAATCGAGGTGGGATACCATTTTAGAAAATTTTAATTTTTTTATATTATTTACGTGAAAAAGCCTTTTAATTCATGATTCAATTTTCCAAACAAATTTCATATACCAAAACTATAAGTAAAATAATATTATCACAAAAAAGAATTGTATGAAACAATGACATCATATCATCTATATTCCTTTTTCATTAGTTTAATGCAACATCCGCATTTTCATCTTTAAAAAAATCAAATCCAAACGAAAATCCTGAAATTCAGGATGAAATTGTTGATATGACTAGGGGTGTTCAAATGGTTAACCATTCGATTAACCGAATCAAACTAATATTAACCGAATTAACCAAACTTTTAAATACTTTAACATTAACTGAACCAAAATTTTTTCAAAAAAAATTAATCGAACTAAAATATTTCGGTTAATTCAGTTGGTTAACTGAATTAACCAAAATTTATATGTTTTTTATTTTGTTAAAACGAGTATAAAACATATTAAAACAAAATAAATTGGTAATATTCATTTGACCGAATTATCCAAATTAACTGAATTAAAAATACATATAATTTGTATTATTAATTATTAAGTTTGGTTAATTCGGTTAATTACCCGATTTTGAACCAAATTAACCAATAACCGAACTTTCAAAAAATTATTAACCGACCTCCGGTCTAATTAGATCAATTAATCGACCGATTAACTAAATTAGATCGGTTTGGTTGGTTAATTCAATTTTAACCGAAATTTAAACACCCTTAAATAGCATTAAACTATAGGAAAGAGATAATATCCTTATTTTGTGCAATCCTTTCTCATATTATCAAGTACACATTAGACTTTCAACATGTTTATCTCCAAAAAGAAGTTTGCGAGAACTGTATAATTAGTGACAAAAATTTGTCACACATAAAAATATAATATATTATATAAATTTTAATTTAAAAATAATATTTCATATATAAATTTTATATTTTGAAAAAATTAATATTTTAAAAAGTTGAATAGATTTTTTTTCTAATAATTAGAAGTTAATAAATAATAATGGGTTGTTTAGTTTGTCAAAAATAATGAATAGTTTTAATAAAGAACTTTTTTTAAGTAATTAGATTAAGAGTAATTAATATAATTTATTTAGTTTATAAAATATTTAAATAATATAATTTTCCCTCTATTTAAAAAATAATATAAATAACTATCATATGATTATATATAGTTGAAAGAAATAGTGATTATATATATATGAGTAAATTGTTAAAATAGTCACTTTTGTTTGCTTCAAGTTACATTTTAGTTATTTATGTTTGAAATGTTAAGTTTTAACCACTTACATTATCGTGTTGTAAAATTTTAGTCATTGAGTCATTAATTTTCGTTAACGGTGTAACGATAAGTTGACATGGCATGTTAAATTATCATTTCAAACAAAAATTTTAGGTTAAATTATACAATTGATCCCTATATTTTTTCGTTTTAAGCATTTTAATTTTTCTTTTATGTTCTTTTAAATTTCTTTTTTTTTTCCTTTATTTTCCATTTTCTTATGCTTCTTTCTCTACTTTCCTCCCTTCTACATTTCTGATAATGCTCTAGAATAACGTATTTTTATGTATTAATCATGTGTTTATTTTGGGCTTGATCCTACTAATTTGAGCTATTTATGTCTTTTTATCAATTAGGGACTGATTTGGAGGCAAAAGTAAAATTAAGGGACAAAAGTGCGAATTTGGAGACACAATGGGCTGATATGCGACGCAGGAAAAAGATTGTGCCAAAAGTGCAAGCATGGAAGACACAAGGACTAAAAACGCACAAAGAAGATATTTTATTTTATAAGACTCCATTTTAGTAGGATAATTAACATTAAGATAATTATTAGGATTATTTAATTTTAGGATTTTATTTTAATTATCTTTATTTATCTTTAATTAATTGTATTTATCTTTTTAGAATTTAAGTTAAATTAGACTATCTCCCTAGCACTATAAATAGGGGGTGAAGTGACTTTATTGGGTGTTCATCTTTTTCTGTAAACACTTTCCCCTGAAAGTCTAGGCTTTTGTTTCTTCATATTTTCTTTCAATAAAATTCTCTTTTCCATTTTTATATTTATTTCTTTTTCCACCATTATCATGAACCACTAAAACCTATCTAGCCGAAAGTTGTTAATATTCCCCAAAAAGGGTTCTTGAGGCCTAGAATCCGTACTTAGCCTTCTCACCAAGTATTCATCGTTTCTCCGCACTACAGGCTGACGCTTTCGTCCATGGCTCTTAAGAAGTAAGCTTTTCAGCATATGCAAAGGCGGTCGCTTTGTATGTTTTGAAAGGATTGCATAGTCAGTTCGTTAACTTACTGCGTCAGAGGTTGGCGAGCCAAAGAGACAAAATGGTGTGGGATTCGCCATTGAGAAGCGTTGATCTAGCATTGATTACTGGCTAGAGTCAAGTTCCCTAAAAATCGTAAGTCTAATCTTTGGAGCTGGTGGTCGTAGGCGTCCTCTTCTACTATAACTGGCTTACTTGAGTTGAGAAGAGTCATTTAAAAGCCAAGGATCGAACCCAATGCGGAATGAGACATCTGGAGGCTGGAATTTACCAATACGAATTTCTTTTCTTTTAACTCTCTTTATTATTTTTATTATTTTCGTAATCACAATTTCAGTCAACTTTAGATTCTGTTTTTCATTCTTTTCCAAATCAAATCTTTAATTCTGTTATTTTTATTTTTTTCTGCTACGCAGGTTTTTTTGGGCACGATTCTACCCAGGATTTCGAGAAACAAGCATTTGTATAATCCGATCCCTGAGGATTCAACCTTACTTCCCCTTTACTGTTCTTTTTCATTATCCTACAGGGAATAGGATATTTTTGGTGCTCTCAACGACGCATCAATTTCTTTTTAAAATAGTTTTTCTATATTTTTCATTTGTTAAAACTAGTCCTTATACTTTTATTTCTTTTTGAACAATTTAAATTTTTGTTCTTTTTTTTTTCTTTTTTTTCTTCCCTTTTATTTTTCTCTCTTCTTTTATTCTTCATTGCAGAAATATAATCTTTGCCCACCAAATAAACCAAGTCCTTGTTTCTTTCACATTATTCCTAAATTGAATTTCACTCAAACCCGATTCTCAATCATTTTTAATCAAATATCGATTTGAATATAACCTAATTTCTAAACTAAATTGGGGTGAGAATATGCGAAACAAGTTTTATTTTGATTTAAGCTTTTGCCTTTTCTTTTTCCATAAACATAAAAAAAGTTTTAACAAATGGAAACAATAGAAAAACTAAGTTAAAAAAAATGAGAAGGGAGGAAAACAAAAAGAGAACCAGAATAGAATAGAAAATAAAGAAAAGAAAAGGAAAGTTAAAAGAACATAAAAAAAAATTTAATTATTCAAAACAAAAAATATGAGGACCAATTATATAATTTAACCTAAAATTTTTATTTAAAATGATGATTTAACGTGCCACATCAGCTCACTGTTACACCGTTAACGACAATTAACGACTTAGTGACTAAAATGTTACAACATGATAACATAGCTGACTAAAACATAACATTTCAAACACAAGTGACTAAAATGTAACTTAAGGTAAATAAAAGTGACTATTTTTATAGTGTACCTATATGTATACATGAAGTAACTTAATTTTTAACTCCATCATCCAGCCTTCCATTTTTCTTACAACATGTGTTCATAATATATTATGTCATTATAAATTAAACCTGATTAAAGTTGAACTTTTGGAATAAAAGTCAATAAAAAAATGATGTTTAATAAATTGCAATTTTTTATTGAGAAGCATTTTTATATTAATTAAAAATGAGAAAGCATGTTTATAGTAATTATATTATTATATATTGTGTGAAAGTATGTATACATTGATAATACAATGAGAGATACAATGAGAGAAACTAAAATGGGGCTATCAACAAAATATCCATTTAATTTCGACAAAATTTAAAAAAAAAAATTCTAGACTCCTTAAAGAATTAATTGTATTTATCAATTTCATCCCGGAAGTGGGGAATACGAGGCAAATTTAATAGAAAAGTCGGATTTATTTGGTTGAAAGCGAGCAGTTTGCGGAAATGGAATTTGACTTTTAATGATGTAATACATCACATGTCCTGTGGGTATCCCCCGTCTTTGGTGCTGACAACCTTAGTGCTTAAATGCTTCCCTCGTGCACGTTCTTTCTTTCTTTCAGTTAAAGTTCCATTCTTTTTGTCTTTCTTCATTACCCATCCGGTCATTCCTTTACCACGTCCAAAACCCGCCAACAACTTGCATTTCTTCTTCTGACAACTTCTCTACAATGAAGGTCCATTCTTTTTTTCCACATCAATATCATGCAATCCAGCTCTTAATGTATTTTTTTTAATTTGATGTTTTTTACTTATACAGGCGTTGCTAATTGGATTATGGTCAGTTTGGGTGTCTGGGGTTCTCCTTATTGCTCTATCTCTTTATGCTACGCAGAGGTTGCCACTCTCCACGAATCCTATTTTCAGCCATACAAGTTTTAGCGACCTTGACACCCCCAAAATTACTATTTTCACTGCTCCGGCGCCGTTTACAGGTTCCTCAGGGACTAAACAGAGTCTAGCTATTCGGTCATGGCTTGCTTTGTCTCCACAAATCTCAGTCATTCTCTTTAGTCAACACCATTCTGCTGCTTCTTTTGCCAAATCTTTAGGTTCCCGGGCTTTGGTTGAATCCGCTATTGATTTCACGTAAGGAATTAATTTATCTTCTTTGTAGGAATCTTTATATCCTTATTCATTGACTGGTATAGAGACTGATTGGAAAATATCACTCAACTTCTAGAGTTATTTTAGCGGTGACTTTGTGGGCATTGATTAACATTCGGTTCACAACAATTTCAATAGGTTTTTTTGCTGTCTTTGGATGATATAGGTTTCTTGGGGTTCCTTTCTTTCATTCCATGGTGGCAAAATCACGGGCATTTAAATCTGACATATATGTTTTTATGGATACTGAAACTATTCTCCTCCCTGACTTTGTGTTGGCATTGAATTATGCTCATAAACTTGATGATGATTGGCTCCTTTTTGCTTCTCCACGAGATGTTCCAAATTTCCCATTCTATCTGGATGAGGATAGGAAACATTGGCTAAAAGATGGCCAAAGGATAAGAATTCAGGAGGTACGTATAGAATCCACATCGAAATTGGAGATCTAGTGGGAAAAACTTCATTTGACATCACTGTCCATTTCATCAGTTGCAGGATACTCTTGGCTCAAGTTGGCAGTGGAGTTGTTGTGACAGTAGAATGGTCATAGCATGGAACAATGGGGAGATGCCCTTACATCATGGGGTGCTTCCTCCTTTCCTATATGGAAAGGGAGTTTACAACCATTGGCTAATCAACGAGGCTTTGTCTAGTGGATTAAGGTTCGTGTTTGATGCCAGTTGGACTATCTCAAACATTGCCCTGGGGGATTCAAGTTATCAGTCTAACTGTTTCGTTAAGAGTTCCAATGTTTCGGATATTGAAAAGGGAAGTTGGGAGTATGATTGCAATTCTCATCTTGCAGCAGTGTATGGATTATCATCTCTTCACGGATTTAATTATTCTGCTGTGATGAAACTTGTTAAATGTGATGGCCGATACCTTCTTATTAATGCCACAGAAGATTTCCTTCATACATATGCCTACAAAAGGAAGAGCTTATGGAAAAGACACATCCCAAAATGCCGGAGATCAAAGACAACTTTGGCTTGTGTTGTTAGAACTATAAAGACGCAGAACGAAACGTCAGGTTGCTCTCTGAAAGATGGATCGGTTCACACAAAAACATTAAAGCTTTCCTATTCCTTAGAGTCACTTCTTGCTATCACTGCAGACGAGAATAAGACAGTTGTGCTCACGGTTGCTGGATATAGTTATAAGGACATGCTAATGAGTTGGGTCTGCAGATTGAGGCGCCTCAGAATCACAAACTTTTTGGTTTCTTCACTTGATTATGAGACCTATCAGTTCTCCGTAATGCAGGTATTTCCTCTTATTCTTCTATAGCTAATCTTAGTTTTAATAACTATTTGTATTCTGTGAAAACAGATTTTGGAACTAAATCAGAAGTTATGACATGATTTATGTAGAATAAGTATAGTTGTTGCTAGAAAATATTGCCTTTGCCTCTTCATAAAATCTATTTTAGATTTTCTTCTGGCTAGGGATTGGCCTAGGATGATTTAAAGACCTTGTTTGTGGTAGTTTTCTTGTTTTCTCTCTTCTACGGTCACAGTGTCTTTTTTTTTTCTTTTTGGTCCCCAAAATATAAGATCTAATAGCATTAAATCCAAGTTCTGTAATGGTGATGATTTACTGTCCTTGTAATCTTCTGGGAATTCTTTCTGAACATTCTCCGCCAAAACATTCTGGACCTTTTTCCGGCATGCATCTGAATGAAGGATTCTGTTTTGTTCTAGGGCCTGCCTGTTTTCAATGATCCATCAGCTCCAAGTAATATTAGCTTTAATGACTGCCACTTTGGAACGGAATGCTTTCAGCGAGTAACCAAGGTGAAATCCAGATTGGTTTTAAAGATACTGAAGCTAGGATACAATGTACTTTTGAGTGATGTGGATATATACTGGTTTAAAAATCCTTTGCCATTGCTTTCCACTTTTGGTCCTGCCACTCTTGCCGCTCAGTCTGATGAATACAACCAAACAAGTGAGTATTACCATAGCACTTAGCACTATTACTAAAGTGAATAACCAATTCTTTCCACAGTTCGGTAATATGAACTACTTTCTATTTCTAGTGTCCAGTTTAGGAAGAAAATGGTTATTATCTATTTCTTTGAATTCAATACTAGATTGCATTTAGCATCCACATCAAAGGACCGTGAAAGCATAACATCGACAGTTGGTCTGAATGGAAAATGCATCCTAGGTTTTATCTTAGTATTGTTCCCTTGCAGGACCCATAAACTTACCTAGACGCTTGAACTCTGGCTTTTACTATGCACATTCTGATGCCCCCACCATTTCTGCGATGGGAAAGGTAGTGAGGCATGCTGCAACTTCTGGCCTAACCGAGCAGCCAAGTTTCTATGACACGTTATGTGGTGAAGGGGGTTCGACTCGCAAGGGTGATAATAGATGTGTGGAACCTGGGACAAATTTAACCGTTCATTTCTTGGACAGAAACCTTTTCCCGAATGGTGCATACTTGGGGCTATGGGAGAGAAAAAATGTGAAATCAGCCTGCAAGAAGCAGGGTTGCCTTGTTCTTCATAACAATTGGATTAGTGGAAGAGTAAAGAAGCTGGAGCGTCAGGTAATATCCGGCTTATGGGACTATGATATTACTACAAGGATGTGCTTGGTGTGATCTAAGAATTAGTTGGCTTGGAGTTTCGTAACCTAGTTGGGTAACTTTGGAATTCCTGTGGAATATAACAAAAGAAAATGCCATTTTTGCTTGTGTAATGCCTTGGTTTCATCAATATTTCTGTGGGAGAATATTAAACTAGATAAGCCGGCCATAAAAATACAAACTGACATCCAGAGCAGGTAAGGCAGAAGAATACACAACCTTAAAACAAAGAATGGTCCATGCAACAGAATATAATGAAACATCTGGATCAGGCGGCTATTGATCCACAGCTATGCCGAAGAACTGTGCTGCATTCTGTGGGTTGGTTAGGCATGGCAACCAGGATTCTGGAAGCAAGAAAGATGCGCGAGGATCTCCGATGTCAGTTGACTTCTCGCAATCAAGGGATATATCTGTGAGGATAGTTCATGCAGGTGGGCAAGAGGAACTATATCAAAATGCCGTTCCTGTATCCCATCTGATGAATAAATATCCAGGGATGTGTATTGCACGTCCGGAAGTTTTTACGAATCCTGATGAGTCCCTTTTATGGCCTGAAGATAGCCTGTTGCCTGGCCAAAAGTATTACATTATCCCATCCTCTACAGTGGAAAAACTGAAATATAGACACAGGAAGAAGCTTAAATTCAAACAAGCTGCTGAAGGTAGAGAAGATATGTCAGATGCAAGGATCACTTGGATATATCTGGAGAAAACTTGGAGGAATCTGTTAATTCTGCACAAGAATTCTATGTTACCAAGCCTTCCAAGGTACCTAAAGTTCCAAAGGAGAGGGTGTCGAAACATTCATTGCGAAGGAGTAGAAGGGTAAAGAAGCCTTTTGTACCTCCACTCCCAAGGACAGGATTGTTGCGGGAATCAGGTTGGGAACCCAGTTTAACTTCTATACAAGAACTTTCTCCATGACTCTTTTTTCTACCTCCCAAGTTTTTTCTTCTTTTTCCTCTGTTCTTGTTTGGTTATGCAATCATATGCAAAAGAGTGAATTGCTCAATATTAACTTGAATAAACTGAACCATTTTCATTTGTCATGTTGTGTTAGAGGGCCTTTTTGAGAAGCATGCTGATTCAATATTATTTATCCTTTGAGATATGCTTTTCATGCCATGATTACTACTTGATAAGATTATTGGAAAACATTCTTTGCACCAGTTTGGTTCTGGCGGACTGAATGCTCTTTAAAATGCTCAATTGAATTCGTGCCCAAGTAATTATTGTGCTCTGTCATGGATCTTGTGTTTACAATGAAATGGTAAGCATCCAGAGTTACCTCTACCAGCTTTCTTGCATAACTTTCCAAAAGAGTTCAAGTGAATATTTTAGCAAATACTATATGAACCCTTACGCGAAATATCCAATTTGGACTCATCTTACCTGTGTTAATAATGCTTTGGCTCTTTCTAGTTCTCGTACAACTAGCTTTGCTTGGCAGATGAGCGCACTACTGCTGAGCTAATATCTTGCTGCAGCAACTACTTTGTTCTTCTTCCCTTAGCTTTGACTTTTTTTTTTTAATTACTCTTGTTTGATATTGTTATGCACCTTGACGTAGGATCTAGTCATAGGTCTAGACGAGAAAGAATTCTTACATCAACCTATAGTTATTCAAAGGGCAGATTTTTCCTTATTTCATATTGGCAGCCTTTTATAGACTGTTAATAATAAAGAAAAGAGTTTTAATAGAATTTGTAACTTAGAGTTTATGAAGGAAATAAAAACCTATTATAATAGAAAAAATGAGGAAAACTAAAACTCTTAATAAAACCTGATATAATAAGTAAATAAAAAACTATCCTATTGTAATAAAAGCGACCATATCATTACTCCCTTCTCGGAGTTTGAGCTTGTCCTCAAGCTCAAATTCAGAATAAACTTCAGAACTTTTCCAAAATCATCTATCTCATCGTCATGTTGTTTGCCTTCAACATTTGATACTTCTATCCAAAATAACCTTTTACATCCGTGTCCCATGGAATAAGACTCGTCACAATTATAACAAAGCCCCTTAGCTCTTCTTTTCGCCATTTTTGTCTGTGTCAATCTCTTAATAAATGGTGCAGAAGAACCTATTTTCCCGTTGTTCCTTGTTGGTTCTGTTGTTTGTCCCCCTCCCTTTGCAATGCTCTTTCTTGTTGGAATGATTGAATTATTTGCTAGTGTTTTGGGAAGTTGGCCAGTTCATGATGGCTTGAGATGACAGTTTGGAAGAGACATTTTGTTTACGTTCTAATGTTCGAGCCATATTCATTGCAACTTCAAGGTTTTTCGATTGTTGCATCTCAATATCAATTCTAAGTTCCTCTACCAACCCGACAGTAAAGAGTTTACTTGTTGTTGAGGTTTAAGATCAATAGCCCTAGCCAATAGTGATTGAAATTGGCATTGATATTCCTCTATAGTCCCGGTTTGTCTCAAGTTGGCAAGTTCCCTTAAGGGGTTATTATTCATAGGTGGCCCAAACCTTACATGACAATAGTCTTTGAAGCGCCCCCAATCAAGATTTGTCTCATCTTTTTCCATTTGATCAAACCACAATTATGCCTCTCCTAAGAGATGGAATGAAGCTAAGCTTACTTTGTCTTCTTCGTTAGTTCGTTAATTGCCAAAAAAAAATTGCATCTTTTCAACCACTATAAAGGATCTTCAACACCATCATAAGTGGGGAATTCCATCTTAGGGGTGGCACCATACACCCGCCGTGTTGCAAGTATGAATTCCTTTTCCTGCATTCGTTGTTGCCCTGTTTTTCATTATTTTTCTCTGAATCCCCTTTCGCTATCTTTTGGACCGAAGGAGATAATATCGCACCTGCTCCTCTAATGCTTGTTGCCTTATAGCCATTTGTTCCATAAAAGCCTCCAGTTTGGTTGTCAAAGTCTTTTCGTCACCCATAACGGTTGGCTTTGATATCAAGTTATTATGCATCTTGGTGTAGGATCTAGTCACAGGTCTAGACGAGAGAGAATTCTTACTTTGACCTATGTTTACTCAAAAGGTAGATTCATCCTCGACTGAACTCCCTCTCAAAATAACATTTCTTTTTTTTATAGAATAACTGTTTATCTCCTTATTTCATATTGACAGCCTTTTATATATGGTTAATAACAAAGAAAAGAGTTCTAATAGAATTCCTAACTTAGAGTTTATGAAGGAAATAAAAACCTAATATAATAGAGAAAATAAGTAATGATATAGTAAATAAATAAAACCAAAATTCCTATTGCAATAAAAGAGTCCATATCAAAATACATACCCAAATATGAGTATAAATATAACTTTCAAATACACGAAAAAACATAAAAACCCAAATCAGATACATACACATATTTAACACTCACAACTGAATTTGAGTAACATAGATTTTTTATATTAGAATATGAAGACCAAGTCATATTACTACCATTCCTATGTGGTAGATATTATGATGCCATCAGTAGATAAAAGCAATCTTCACAAAACAGAAGATATTCTTCGTTTTAGCTGTTGGTTTTCTGGCGCTGTTCCCAACATAGTGTTGAAGTTAACCTGCATGCAGCACATGAAACAGCTAAGGAGCAGACCATGTAGCGCAAGTCATGCGGATGAAGTGCATGCAACTCGTAAAAGGTCAAGCTGCTATATGTTGTCCGGATGAAATACAGCAGCATACAAATGTACCTGATGTTATTCAGATAAAGTATTTTTGTGTAACAGGCAACCTGTATTTGATCTGACAACTTTTTGACTGGATAAAGTTTAGTCAACCTAAGCAGCTTTAGACAGTCCCTAGGTTACTATTGAGGTGTTTTTGTGCAAGTTTCTTTTAAGCAAAAATTTATTGCCTTTCCAATGTAATAGCTTTATATATGTATTTTTTCTTAACAAAGATGTAAAAGAGAAGTCAAATTTTGTTTCTCCTTCAACATCTAAATTTTGCTTCTATTTTTCTTCTTTCAACACAAATTTTAGTTCTTTTGTTTTTTGTTTTATGATAAAAAACCCATCAAATGGTATCAAGAGCCTGTTGTCTTTGAGGACCTTGGTTGTGCTTTGTTTGTGAGTGAATCGTGTTTGAAAGAAAAGAAGCAGGAGCTATTTTTTGTTGGTTTGTTTGGTTGCTGTAAAGATCACCTGTTTTTGCTAGTGAAAATTACAACATTTGGGCTGTGAAAATGAAGACATATCTGCAGGCACATGACCTATGGAATGTTATTCTAAATGACACATAGTCACCACCCTTGAGAGCTAATTCGACCATAGCTCAAATCAGGCAGCATAGTGAGGACATTGCCAAGAAGTACAAGGCCATGTCGTGCGTTCAGAATGGAGTTCCAGATGTCATTTTCACAATGATAATGGTTTGTGACTCTCCAAAGTAGGCCTGGGACAAACTCAAAGAGGAGTTTTAGGGGTCAGACAAGACTAGGCAGCAACAATTGATAAACTTGAGAAGGGACTTCGAGAATCTAAGGATCAAGGAGTCTGAAACCATCAAGCAGTATGCTGACAGAATCATGGTCATAGTCAACAACATAAGATTGCTTGGAGATGATTTTAGTGACAAGAGGATAGTTGAAAAGGTCATTACAACTCTTCTAGAGAAGTATGAATCAAAAATTTCTTCTTTGGAAGATTCGAGGGACCTATCAGCTATACCTTTGACAGAGCTGATCAATGCTCTTTATGCTCAAGAGCAAAGGAGAGCCAGCATACTGAAGGAGCATCAAGAAGGTGCCTTCCAAGCCAAAAGCAGACCAGCCTCGAGCTCCTCTGCATACAAAGGAAAGGAATCCTGGTCAAGCAAGCCTAGATCAGATGGTGAAAAAAGATATCCACCCTGCCCACACTGCAGAAGGGTAAGTCATCCGGGTGAAGTATGTTGGTTCAAGCCTGATGTGTAGTACAAATTTTGCAAAAAGATGAGCCATACTAAAAAAGTCTGCAGAAAGAGACAAAATCAAACTCAACAGCCAAGAGCTGAAGCTCAAGTGGTAGAGGAAGACAGTGACCAAGAAGAGCAAGTTTTTGCAGTTTCTTGCTTAGTAGCTAAAGGAAAAGCCATAAAGGGATGGTTGATAAACAGTGGTTGCACAAACCATATGACCTCTAATGCTGGCATTTTTAAATCAATTGACAGAAGTTTCAAAACAATGGTGAAGGTTGGAAATGAACACTTCACCAAAGCTGAAGATAAAGGAGATGTGCTGATAGACACTCCTACAGGTACCAAACTTGTTACAAATGTCTTGTTTGTGCTTGATATTGAAAGAAACTTGCTTAGCATTGCTCAGCTGCTTGAAAAAGGATATTCAATAGTATTCAAAGGCAAAGAATGCTTGATCAGTGATCCAAGTGAATCCAAGCTCGTGTTAGTGATCATGGGTGACAAAAGCTTTGTTGTAAACTGGAATTGGGACAAGAATGAGCCAAAGGCTGCTACCAAAGATCTTGTAACAGATCAAGCTGAAGCTAATCAAAATGGTCCTAAAATGGATATTGATGATGAACCAGTCACGGGAACTAGACCATTAGCTGAGATTTATAAAAAAGCTCAAGTGACTACAGTTGAACCAAACTGCTTTGAAGAGGCTGAAGCTCAATAAGGTTAGAAACAGACTATGGTTGATGAAATCAGTATGATTAAGAAGAATCAGACCTGACAGCTAGTTGAGAGACCAGCAAACATGAAGGTTATTGGAGTGAAGAGGGTGTTTTGAGCCAAGCAAAATGCTAATGGTAGCTCGAAGAAACTCAAAGCAAGGCTGGTTGTAAAAGGTTCAGTCAGAACTATGCAGCATGCAAACCAATGAGGAGTGTTGAAGTTGGCCTGCATGCAGCACATGAAGCAGCCAAGGAGCAGACCATGTAGCGCAAGTCATGCAGATAAAGTGCATGCAACTTGTAAAAGGTCAATTTGCTGTATGTTACTCGGATGAAATACAACACACAAATGTACTTGATGTTATCCGGATGAAGTATTTTTGTGTAACAGGCGACCTGTATTTGATCTAACAACTTTTTGACTGGATAAAGTTTAGTCAACCTAAGTAGCTTTAGACAGTCCCTAGGTTACTATTGAGCCGTTTTTGTGCAAGTTTCTTTTAAGCAAAAATTTATTGCCTTTCCAATATAATAGCTTTATAGATGTATTTTTTTTTAACAAAGATGTAAGATAGAAGTCAACTTTTGTTTCTCCTTCAACATCTGAGTTTTGCTTCTGTTTTTCATCTTTCAACACAAATTTTCGTTCTTTTGTTTTTTGTTTTGTGATAAACACCCAACAATATGGTTGTACTCAAAATTTTTGCCGTTAAGGCATTGATGACTTTATTACTAACAGAAAACTATTTGAAATTGAAGAAGCTCCTTTAAAATGTTTCCAACAAATTTTCCTCCAATATCTGCATCCAAAATATTTAGTGATTTCCACTTTAAAGAAATCACACCAACTCAACAAGGCATAACAATTCATTAAATAGTTTGAAAGAGAAAAAAAAGGTGAATGGTTTGAATTAATCCCATACAGCAAGCTGTTTAAATTTTGTGAAATAATTTGTCATAAAATAAATGACAAAAGTTTGGTTAAGATCCATGTGTAGAGAACCGCAAGAGAAGCACCAACCGGGATTGTCACAGCCCAGGATGTCACGATCTCTCGCACGGTCTCAGCTCGAACACTATTTAATCCCCTCGCAAAGCCGACTCCCATGACAGCTCCGACCAAAGTATGGGTTGCTGAGATCGGCAATGCCAGCTTTGATGCAAAGAGAACGACCGAAGCAGCTGCAAACTCAGCTGCAAACCCTCTAGTTGGTGTGAGCTCGGTGATCTTCTTCCCAATAGTTGCTATCACTCTATACCCCCAAATCAAAAGCCCTGCAACAATCCCGAATCCTCCCCATGCAAGAACATCATTTGGGATAACGATCTCAGCGCTGCTGGCACCACCTTGAAGAATCGATAATGCACCAGCTAGAGGCCCTATTGCATTTGAGACATCATTTCCTCCATGGGCGAATGACATGAAGCAAGCTGACAATACCTGCATGTATCCAAAGACCCCATAAACTATTTCCAGTTGGGTGCCTTTAGGCCCTGCGACATCCGAGAGAAGGCCAAGATTTTTAGTCTGAGTAGTACTCTCTTGTGGCTCTGAGTGTGATGAAGCTGACTTCTCAAGGAGATGACCGAGCTGTTTTCTGATAAGATTGTAAACTAGGACTGCCCCAACTGCTCCACAACCCAAAGCCTGAGCAAGAGCTATTGGAAAGCTCTTATTTAATGGAAAGGCTGCAAAAGAAATCCCGGTTACACCCAGAAAAACTGCAATCGGCGCCGCTGCAGCCGCTGCTTGTCCCGGATTGCGTGCACTGTAAACAAACTAAGAAAACCAGAAAACACGTTGTAAGGACAACTGAACAAGGGAGATCCAAGAAACTTTAAGAAATTGAAGCCTCCTCATGAAGCACCATAAGATGTTGGACAAATATTTCTTCAAGAAACAGGCAAATTTAGGAAGCTAGCTAGGCTGGTTTATATTCCAAAGAGAAAGAACATACTCTGCGGATGCATTTGTAGACTAGAAATGACACCAATGCTCCCATTACAGGTGAGATAACCCACGATGATGCTACCCTTGCCAAAGACGTCCAGAAAACAGCGCCAGCTCCACCATATGCGAGCCCAAATCCAACCATTGATCCTACTATACAGTGCGTGGTGGAAACTGGCCAACCGTAATAAGATGCAACCTGGGCAATACATTAGTAATACGTTATGAAATTACTAGAAGCAAAAACTGGATGATGCAATTAACTTGTAAGTGATAGATGAACAACTTGTTTCAAAGCCTGGCCATTAAACAAAACAGAAACCATATAGTTAAAAAGTTGCTTCTATGAACATCTTCAAGTATATTTTCTATATAATTGCTCTTCCTCCCCCTCTATCCTATCAAATTCGTATGAGCAATTAGAGATTCCATATAATTGTTAAAAGTACAAATGAATTGACATTAATAGGAGCCGAACCGGAAAGAAAATACAATTGACATATACGATGTCAATTGTTGCAGAGCTCTTGAAAATGAAAAGTGCTTCCCTCCTCCTCCTCCCCCCCCCCAAAAAAAATAAATAAATAAATAAATTTGATGTTCAAAGCTATGGGGGCAAGAGGCAACACAAGCAAGTACTTTTACAGATTGATCAATGCCCTCCAATTTCATTCCAATAAGGCTAACAATTAAGGTCATAGTTCGCTTTGCTAGCAAATAGTTTATGCTGTTGCCATATTGATTCAATGTCTTCAAAGATAAACAACAAAAAACATAAACAAAAGTATGAAATTGAGAACAAAGTTGGCCAAAAGAAAAGCACCTGCAACCAAGTACCAGCAGAAGCGAGAGAAGAGAGCAATCCAGCAAAAAGTAGAGTATCCTTCCCCTGGAACATGTTAGCAACAAGGATCCCATTCTGCATTGTACCGGTCACATGAGTTCCCATCAACAATGCTCCAGAGAACTCCAAAATGGCCGCCGTTACAACAGCCTGACGCAGGGTCAATGCACCTGATCCCACTGAAGTTCCCATGGCATTAGCCACATCATTCGCTCCAATATTCCAAGCCATGTAAAACCCAAATAAAAGTGTGGCATATGATAAGAACTTGGTCTTCACGCCAACACCTTGGCCTAAAGACTTCATAAAAAACGGAAGAGTGAGAGCTGCAAAGGCTATGAATATAGCAATAGCAGAAGCAGTTCTGGAAGATATATTAAAGGCTTGAGCCATTCCAGGCAGGTACTCTTCATTGGGTTTAGCATCTTCTTGCCGAGTTCCAAGATGGATTGCTTCATCGTTTTGCTCTTTCCCACCTTCCGCCTCAGCGAAAGAAGATATATTAGCACAAGGGTGCGTGCGCCTAGGGTTTCTCAAGCTCAAGATAGGGAGATAAGGCCTAGTTGGAACTTGGAAAGGCCTCAACATAAGATTCTCTATCTTGGGAAGTTGAGGTTCGTAGTGACGGCATTTCAGAAGACGTAGATGAGGATAACGAAGAAGGAATGCATCAGGGGAAGTGGTACTTCTGGCACAAGGTAAACAAGAGAAGGGAGTCATGTCTGAAAAGAATAAAACTAAGTAGGTTGAGAGGTTGTAAAGAGAGAAAGAGAGAGAATTAAACAGGGGAATTGTTGGTAACCATGGAATATGGTAGAGAAAAGGAAGTAGGTGGTGGAGGAAGAAGACTGGTGGAGTGTGCAACAATTAGATTTAGAGGTTTTCTTTTGGAATGGATAATTGGGGGGGGGTGATTGCTTTGGTCTTTTCGATTTGAATGAGTGGTGGGAATGGCTTCTTAGAGTACCTTTCTACTCCATCCATACATCTCCTACAACACATAAAATTTAAGCCCAAATATTGTATACTATTTTCTAATATATCCAACATGGGGATCAGATAACTACATCATCCAGATGGCTAAGCTATCTTTGTTGAAATTAAATTTGATTGATGACCTCCTATTTCATATTTTAGTGATAAATTCCTTTTTATATATATATATATCTTTGATTAATATGTCTTCATTTTTTCCCTGAATTTTCTTTATATTTTCGGACTGAAACAAGACTAGAATTTTATTTTATTTTTGAACAAAGAAACAAGACTAGAATTAAACAAATATTATAGGGGTAAAAAGGATCTGAGATACTCTTAAATAAATAGAAAGTAATTTAAAAGATAAGTAGAAATCAATATTTAAAATAAGCAACTATTTGTTAAAGAGCAAGATACGCCCCATCAAATTGGGTCCTCACCCTGGTAAGACTTAAGAGCATTGTCAAGTTGAACAATGCTATGAGTGTGAGTGTTAACGTCCTGATTGCCAACATAATACTACAGTATGCTTCATGCGGCTATAAAACATTGGGTTGTTACAGAGGCCTTGGTATGAGAATATGTAGTTCAAGAAGGTTTGTTGCCCATGTAGTTTTTGCAACTGCCTGATACTCAGCAATTGTGTTTGCTTCTTGAGGAACATCTTACTAAATTCAAACCAATGTAGCTAGTAGTGGAGACATGATTAGTTAAATCATCAGCCCAACCATTGTCTGCATGTTTATAAAGATTGGTCTCCCCGTTCTTAATAATACACAAACCATATTACTTGTGTTCTTGTGATAAAAAAAACAAAACCATTTAACAATATTCAGATGGATTCGTTACAGGGAAAAAAGAGAGAGGGAGATACTGAGTCTCATAAAAGACAAACGTTGCAATTTGCCAATTATCTTTCGGTAGTGAGTGCCATCTATTGGCAGAGCTACATCAGTTGTTTGAAGTTCTTGTGACTCACTCATGGGTGTTTGAACTCTTTTGCTTTCCTTCATTCCTTCTTCATTATCAACATCATAAATGTAATTTGATTACGACAAAACGAGACTATCAGAATTCCATAATACCTCAACACTGAAGAAATAGTGTTGGTGACTTGAGATCCTCAATGAATATTGTTTGTGAAATTGAAGAAATGATTTATGAGACCTCAAAATTCTATAAATTCCAATAAAAGCGATTAGTATACCAAACTCTAAAGGCTTATATTAACATTTGTTACTTTATAAAAAATAAATAATTTTTAAATTAAATTGATGTTAGATTAATTCGTAGCAATGATTTAATTAAGAACTAAATATAAGTACATATATAGAGATTCTATTTTATTATTGCTTCATATACCAATCTTGCAAGCTAGCTCCAGTGTTCATAAGCATCTTCACTAAAGAATATATTCGGCCATCACCATCCTCGCCTTCCATGATCTTACTCCCCCTAATCTCACAGCATTACCGGTACCGACAATCTTAAAATTAAACCTTCAACACCACCAAGTCCCCGAGACTTTCAAACTATTGTCCATCATCATAATTCACTGCCTTACCCCATTTTCTCTATATCGAATCACCTTTGCGTGGATTCAACCCAACAATGGAGACTAATAAGGAGCAGCCGGACTAAAGAATCAAGAATCTATAGAAGCCAACTCACCTTGTCTTTGGGTGTTGGTAAATTATCCCCCTTATTATATATATTTATTCGTTTTTTTTCTTTATTTTATTTGTATTTAGAGGACAGAGAGAATTTAAGGCTTCATATTTTAGTTCTTAGGTTATTCGCAAACTATTAAGAATTTAAAGTTTTTATGATGATATCGGTCATATGAGTAATTTATTGTTTTTTTTTCGAAATCTAATGTTTTATTGTAGCGATGTTGCTGCACTTTTTTTTTTTGACAAAATATCAGTTAAATTGATTAAATTAAATCGAAGATGATCAGTTAAAATTATTTTCAATTAATTTAATTAGTTATGTCAGTTTAAATTATTAACTTAATTCGATTAAAATCGAATAAATTAACTTTTCTAATTATTAAAATATAGTCTTATAATTATACTCAACTCAACCCAATATAAATCTAGCCTAACCAAATACTCAACTCAAAAAAATAAATACAAATTGAAAACTAAACCCAACCCAATTTAATAAGGGTTAATTACACCAACAGTCACTCAATTTTGGGTAGTTGACAAAACAGTCACTTAGGTTTCATTCCAATCACTCAACTTTTGAAAAATGACAAAACAATCCTTTGTGCCATTTTCCGTTACAGAAGTAACGACAAAGTGACATGGCAGATGACGGCTTGCTTGGTGTTATTAATCGTCCAGCTGGCCGGTTAGCACCAATTTAAACAGCCATTTAGTGTTTGAGCAGTAGATTCAAAAGAGAAGAAGAACAAGAAGAAGAAGAAGGAGAAGAGAAAAAATAGAAATGCTTGGAGTGATTTTGGTGTGCTATTGTGGAAACCCAGCCAAATTAAACACATCTTAGTCCAATGAAAACCCAAGTATGAGGTTTTTTTGGGTGTAAGAAATTTAGGAGTGGGTTTTGAAAACCATGTCATGTTTTCACCTAGTTTGATCCACCATTGACACCCCATTCACGAATTGTGTTGTTGGGTCTTCTGAAAAAAGTGAGGACATTGGAGGATGCAAGGAGGAGGGAGAGAAAAACATATTTTTTGGTGCTTGTAATTGTAACTATGTTGCTATCTTTTAAACCCTAAACCAGCTTATGTTATTATACATGGCTGCTGGTATACATGGTTAACCAGCTTATGTTTTGTAATATTGTTGCTGGTATATTGTTGCTTATGTTGTTATACATGGAAAACCAGCTTATGTTTTGTAATGTTGTTGTTGGCATATTGTTCCTTATGTTGTTATACATGGCTGCTAGTATACATGGCTAACCAGCTTATGTTGTTGCTTACAAACTTCAAAGTTGAAAGATTTGAAATGGGAGAATATGTGGTTGTTGCTTACAAATGGTTTTGTAATATTGTTGTTGCTTTCAAATTGTAATGGGAGATTATGTGGTTAGAAAGTTGTTTTGTAATATTTGATTTCATTTCAAAGTTGAAAGACTTGAAAGAATGTTTAATCATCATTTCATTTCATTTGTCTTTCTCAATGCTCATATGTTAGAAGAGATAACATAGAAGAAAAAAAAAGAGAAAAACTTTTGTATTTCTCAATTATCATACATTTGATTTCATTGCCAAATTGCATGGATCAATGCTCATATATTAAAGCCAAACGTCAAACTATTTACAAAAGGAAGGAAAGACAAATTATTGCTAATTTTTCCTACAATTCAACATAATTGAACAGATGTGAATTGTAGGTAAATTTACAAAAAAATTCAGTGACTATATGCCTAAGTTTAGATAACAGTAGCAATCATAGGTAGATTTACAAAAAGTAATCTACCTAAGTTAATAAATCAATAGCAAGTATAGGCAAATTTACACAATTTCAAAAAGTTAACAAAATAAGGTCAGTTCACAATGTCATCATTGGTTTGTCATAGATGACTCTTGAGTAGAAGGCATCCATCTAACAGTGGTTAGTTTCCTCTTGCATGAAAGCTTTTCTCTTGAGGCAACATCTTTTTTGATGAGTTAGGGCATATTGTTGATGAGTCGGGCAGTTTGTAGCTGAGTTAGGGCAGCCTCCTGCTGAGCTAGGGTACTCTCTTGTTGATTTAGGGTAGCCTGTTGCTGAGTTGGGGCAACCACTTAGTTGTGAACACCAACTTTGTGTCTTTTGACTTGCAGGAACAAGTGAAATTTTTCAAACAAATTCATAACTTAAGTAATATAATAAGAAAATGTAGATGACTTACTGGAATGTTTTGGCCAACTTTCCTTTTGCAACTCCTCTTATTGTGGCCTTTTTTTTTCATTTACTGTACCTCATGTCCACCCCTCTCTTGCTCAACCTTTCTGTTGTTTGTGGTTCATCAGTTTCTTTCCTTCTTACCTTAGTAGGTCTGCCAGGTGGCCTTCTTAGTGTAAGAGGCAGTATTGACAGCATGTTTGACAAAGATAACCATTGTTTAAGACCCTTTACTAGCTTTATGAAGTTGGAGTAAATGTCAAGTTGGGTTTGCTTGGTGTACCAGTTTGTACATAAGTCTATAGGAACTCATCTTTTAGATGAATGAAAGCCAGTGTATGCATGCAAGGGATGCCAGTGAGATTCCAATTCCTGTAGGAGCAAGAATTCTCAACTAGGTCCACAACATGCTAATTGCCTAGACCACATTCAACTTGATACCTATCCCCACTAGTATGTGATGGAACACACCTAAAAAAGTTACAAAAAAAATTAGTCACTAAAACAACATTGTGACCAATCCCACCAGCAATCATACATATACATACACCTAAAAAAAGTTACTGCATGCATATTAAAAAATAGTCAACAACATATGACCATCCCTACCAACAATCATATACAAACAAATTAAAAAACACTACATGCATATTAAAAAATAGTCAATAGCATGCTACCAGCCTTACCAACAATCATACACAGATAAAATAAAAAATACTACATGCATATAAAAAAATTCTCACTAAAATAGCATGTGACCAGCAATATAAAGGCAGAATAAAGGCATCAGAAAGATTAAAAAGGGTAACTTTACCTCAATGAATCTTTAATATTGACATCCATATTTTTCCTGATCTTTGGACACAACATTCCTTTCCATTTTTTAGTTTTTTCTTTCTTGACAATCAGCAACATAATCTTGGTCCTTACTATTTCCATCATAGTCAGAATAGGTTTCTCTTTTGCTTTCAGTATCATCTACCAGTAAGCAACATAAAGGATTAGTGAACTGCTAATGATTAGTAAGAAACATAAAAAATAAGGGTTTTCCTTGTTAAAGGATTCAGAAAGATTATTCACCAACATGTCAGAATGGCTCCTAATTGAGAAGTGAGACATTGACTAGTGAGTAAGGTTCTTTTCCTTCAATCAATCATAAGCATGCTGATTGGTTTTCTTCAGTTCATCCATGACATCTTCAAAATCCCTTGGAGTGCTTGCTTTTGCAGCTTTTCAAAGAAAATCTTTCAATTCCTTTGTTCAGAAACCAGTCTTCTTGAAATTAGCATGTAGGTGTCTAACACAGTGTCTTGTTTCTGCATTAGGAAACAAGATATATATTGCTTCTAAAAGTCCCTACAAATAGAACAAATGATTTTAATTCTTTAACAAATTCTAAACCCTAAATAGAAACAACAAAAAAATAAACAAATGGAGTTTTACCTTTTGTTTGTCAGACATGAAAGATATCTGGTATGAACTCACAATTCCCAAGTCTAGTGCGAGCAACTCCAAGAACCAGAACCATGATACTTGGTTTTCACTTTCGATAGCAGCATATGCAATAGGATGTATGTCATTATTTGCATCTATCCCAATAGCTGCAAGTAAGTAGCCACTATAGTAACCCTTCAAGAAACATCCATCTAAACCTACTATCCTCCTACAACTAACCCTATAGCCATCTTTGCATGCCTGTAGACAGACATACATCCTTTGAAACAACATGTTATCCAGATTATAGATTATTTTTGTTCCCTCATTTTGGGTCCTAACCTCCAACAAATACTAATAAATCTTATCATATTGAGCCTTATGAGCTCATTCAATTAATTCCAATGCCCTAAGTTTAGCCCTCCTACTTTTGGTTAGTAAGACTATGCAACATAAATCTCTTTTGATATATTGTTGTAATGATTTCAGAGAATAAACAAGATCATCAATGAATTTTTCTTTATAATGTTGACCTATCCAAGCTAAGGTTACATTCTTATTTTTATAGACTTTAAAACAAGTATAGTTAGGGTTTGAACTCCTAATTTGCCAAGGCTGGTCAGTAGGGTCATTAGGGTTTAGTTTAGAGGCCTATATGAACCAAGAACATTTTTCACTGCAGACTGCCTTTAACCTTTTTAGATCATTTTTAGGAAATTTAATAAAATAACTATTTAACCTACCATACTGTTTGACAGCTTTTTTGAGACTGTCTTTGGACTTAAATAACATTCCAACCTTAAGTTTAGGATTACTCATGTCATTCTTTAGGTTGAACTCAGGCCAATTTTGGCCATCTGAGTCAGATTCATGTGCACTATCTAACTTCCAGAATCATCACTACACACAGTTCACCTACTTCTATATCATCCATGTTTATTCCATCTAAATTAACTCTTATCCTATTAGACACATCACTTTTAGATACATCACTACCATACACATCAGTTTCAGACATTTCTTCTTCACTCTCATTAAAATTGTCATTAATTAAACCTACCAAACAAATTACTCATTAATAAAGGCAGATAACAACCAAACCATTTAATACAACATAGGCAAACATTTTAACCATTTCTGTCAGATAATAACCGATACAAAAATAATTTAATACAAACACAACTATTTCTGTCATGCACATAGCAGACAATAACCAAACATTTTAACCTTACACCTAGGTAATGGCAAACAATAACTAATATAATATAGGAGGTAAATAATAAAATTGATACTGCCATTCATACAATATAGCAGCTAGGATACAAACAATGGCAGATACAAACAACGAATATCAATTTGATACAAACAATAAACATCATGCACATGGTATACCATACACATTATTTGCCATTCACGTTAATAACCAAACCTTAATCTATCGTGCACATTAATAATAAATGAAACTAAAATTGAAATAACCCTAAATCCAAAATCAAAATCAAAATCGAAATAACCTAAAATAACATAAACCGAAATGAGCCTAAATCCAAAAAATAAAAAAAACTAAATGCAGAAACTTACTCGTTATAGTGGATGTAACAACATTGACAGCTTCTCTTCTATTGACCATTGTCGCTGAGAACCAAAAACACTGATAGGTTTCTGGTTTTGTCTTCTTTTTTTCCCCAAACGGAAAAGACCAATCGATTTCTAATCATATCCCTTGTTAATCGATTATCGAACCAATATTCTAACCCCAAACCAACCTTGTTAATCGATTTCTGAATAAGTTTCAAACGCAAACCAACTCAAATCACAATCAATTTTTTTCCCAAATCGATTTTCTTTTCCTCCCCCTTATCACAATCAGTTTCTAATTTTTTGCCCTAAACCAAAATAACCCTTCAATTTTTTCCCCTAAACTTGCCCCAAACCAAGATACATCAGCTGCTTCACCAACGTGGCAAGTTAACTTGCCACATTAGCAGTCCCACACTAACGGAAACTGTTAATCAGTGACTATTTTATCATTTTTTATAACATTAGTGACTATTTTGTCATTTTTCAAAAATTGAGTGACTAAAATAAAACCTATGTAACTGTTTTGTCAGCTAACCCAAAGTTGAGTAACTATTGGTGTAATTTACCCATTTAATAATTATACCCGGTGGCAATGGCTTAAACAAAATTGTTGATAAAAGAAAAAGAAAAAGAAAAAGAAAGTGATGGGGGAGAAAGTGTTTGTAAAAAATCCTACTTAGGTCTGTGAGAGAGCAGCATCTTCACATCACATGCCTAATTATATTATCGTCTAATTTCAAATTGGGTTTTGGTAGTGGAGCTCAAGCTATTTTTGGCTTTAAGTTTGACTGTTTCACTTTTAAAACTTGAATTTGTACTGTTATAATTAATTAATCTGGCTCATGTTTGATTACTTCTGCTTCAACTTTGAATAAAGAGAAATGAGGTGCGAGTTGTTGAGATTTTTGTTTACTCATAGTAATTTGATTTCATGTCTCTCTTGCTGTTGAGACCAGTTTTTTTGGCATCTTTCACTCTTTTTTTTGTATTTATTTGTTGTTTTGGTTTTTTTTTCATTTGTTTTGATCTGTTTGTATTAAACCTGATAAAAAAAATTACAAAAACCAACAAACTGAACGGATCAAATTCAGTTCGGTTAGCATAAAAAATTAAATTTATTAGGTTATTTTTTATAAAAATTGAACTAATAAAATGCATGCCTTTTAGGAATATATCAAGCATTATATCTATACTATTATTTAAATTTTTAGTTAAATTAAGGTCATGAGACAAACTTAATTAAGGAAATTACAAAATATTTTTCGCAATTAAAATAAATTGTACAACCAATAATTTAACATTTCTATGTAAAAGCAATTTCTAATTTAAAAGAAATTTCAAAATTATCAAAACACACATGAAGACCAACTACAAGTGGTGTCATACAAGATAATAGTTCATACAAAGATATTGATTTCCAACAAAAAATCTATCTAAATATAAAGAGATTTTATTAGTAGATGATATAATAATGAAAAACAAAATGATCCCAATGCCTGATCGTTGCGCGTGTAATGGAACTGCAAACATAAGAATTTGATAATCACCAGACCAGAGAATCGCTATTCGTGCATTGGATATGGCAAGCAAAAGAATTTTCAAGCCAAAATTTATTTCTATAATGCAATTAAGAGATAATGGAGATGTCAGAATTTATTCTATGATGCAATGGAGGTAGTTAAGCAATGACATGGTTTTATATGGCGTGTATTTCTTTTTCCTTTTTAATAATAAAGGAAGCAGCGTGAAGAAGCTTCATCTCAATCTCATGTGGTTTGGAGCAGGGACGGCTGAGGCATGGCAAGGAAGGAGCGACGGCGGCCGCTGTGCAAAGCTGGGCAAGTCGACTGTACAGACTGGAGGTCGGGTCTGTGTCCGGTATGGGCGGCGAACGGCCAGGCGGGGCTGGCAGCAGTGAGGCAGGGACGGCTCCAGGACAGGGGAAGCTGTAGCTGAACGGGGAAAGAAGGAAAGAAAGAAAAGGAGAGGGAAAAATTGTTGGTCAAGGACCTCTAATTCTTTTGGTCACGGTATCGACGTGGAGAATAAGGAGGGAGACAGTGTGGAAGGAGGCTGGTAAGTAGATGAGTTCACACAGAAGTAGTTGTGTATAAGGGTTTTGAGAGTGAAAAATGTCGAGGATACAATGGAGGGTCCAATCAAATCTACAATAGCTGTTTTTAATTATATATTTCATTATTTCTTATATGTTGTTTTAAATACAAATGTGTAATTTTCATGTGATAGAGTTTCTATTGTAATGTATGTTTATATATCAGTGCTTTCTAAAATTTAATAAAGGATTTCGGGGCATCCACTATAGGGCCATAGGCTTGCTCAATTAGTACAGAAATTTTAAATGGGCCGTACATTGCTTGTGTATTATTTGGAAATTTCATTTGGATTTGGTATTAGGCTTTTGATACTTTTCTCTTTTGAAACCAGCTTTTTGATAAGTAAATGTAATACATATTAGATGTGTTGTTTATTTCTATTTTTGTATTAACATTTTCCTTTCCTTTCACCCATGATGTATTTTGTGATTAAGATATTAGCAATTTAATAATTGTTGCTAGCATGCAGTTTTAAATATTCACGTCTTATATGGATTTAATTCAGAATAAAAATTTTTGGTTGAAATTAATAAACTAAAATTTTAGTTTGTCAAATGGCACTGTTTTCTCTGTTTTAGTCTGCTCTTTGTGATACGTTTTTGTTCTTCTTCTCTTTCTTTTCTTTTCTGCAAAATATTTTGTTGACCCTTCTATCTGATTGTTCAAGTCTAATCGCATGGAAAATAAAATGGCAAACTTGAATCTTGAGGAGGGAGAAGATGAGGCCTGGTTATTCAAGGAGGAAGCAGGATTGGTCAAACCAACATTTGAGTACTGTATTGTGGGTTATTTTTTAAAGACGAGTGTTGTCCATTTTCAGGTGATGAGAAACACCATGGCGAACCTATGACACCCTTTAGGAGGCTTTACCATTTTGGATATGGGGGAGAAAAGATATTTATTCAAGTTTTATAACCAATTGGACTTAAATTGGGTTATAAATGGCACACCATGGACCTTCAACAATCATATTCTAATATTCGATCTATTGAAAGAAGACAAGGATCCTACAAGTGGCATTGGTTTTCTCATACTTCTAAGTTCAAATTCATGACTTTCCACTGGGTTTTGTTTATGAGAATATCGCCAAGCAATTTGGGAATTTCATTGGAGAATTTGTGGATTATGATGCAAAACAGTTGAACTGGGGCTATAAAATTTATTTACAAATCTGAGTTAAGATTGATGTTCGAAAGCTTTTAAAATGTTTTAGAAAATCATGCTCACTTCTACAAAATTTACCTATTCCATATTTCAATATGAAAGGTTATCCTTGTTCTATTTTTTTTGTGGTGTCTTGGGCACAATGATAACTTTTGTTACGTTCTATTAACAATAGGCAGAAAGGACATGGAATTAGGCTGGGATCTGTCTTGCATGTGCCGACAAGGAGGGAAATCATTGGAACTAAAGTTTGGCTGAGAGAAGATGGTAACAATGTTGTTTTTGGAAAAAAAATCTAGAATGGGCAATTAGGGGAGTAATTATTTTCTAGAGAATCAATCTAGGCAGCAGGTGGACTGAGCTCACAAACTTGATCTAATTCGTGGCTTAAAATTGGAAGGAAAATCAATTGTAATTGATGAAAAAAAAGGAGAATATCCCAGTGGGGCCGACTCAATTATGATGGAACATGATATGGAGGAAAAGCTGTTAGAAGATACAGAAGAAAAAATAGACCACATGTCTTGATTCATGCGTCAAATGTTTCTGACATTTCTGATTTAATGGTGCATAGTGATGGACACACATCAACTACTCAATAAAGGATATTGACGGCCATCAGCACACAGGCCAACTAGATACAATGAAGCTCCTGTGTTAGAATATCTGTGCGTTGGGGAGTTTACGGGCAATCAGAAGACTTCAGCATATACTGAAGGTTTATCGTCCCCAAATTATCTTCTTTATGGAGATAAAAGTCAATACAAGACAAATGGAGAAAATTTGAAGGAAATGTGGTTTTTTAAATAGGATTGATGTAGCTACTAATGGTACATGGGGTGGTCTTTTTTTGGTATGGAATACATATAATACCATAATTTTTAAAAGCTACTCAATAAATCATATTGATGTTGAAGTACAAACAGACGACAATAATGTGAATTAGCAATTTACAGGGTTTTATGGCTCACCAGATGTGAGTTTTAGAGAAGATTCTTGGAATCTTTTGAAAGAAATTTGTTAAAGAGATCAGGGTCTATCATGGATGGTTTGTGGAGACTTCAATAAGATCTTATATTCTTTTGAGAAAAATGGAGGATTGCCACAAGAAGAAGGACATATGAGAGTCTTCTGTGAAACTTTAACTGAATGCCAATTAGAGGATTTGGGATATATGAGGCCTTGGTTTATTTGAGAGAGGGGTAATCGGTTGGAGAATAATATTCGGGAAAGATTGGATACGAGAGTCATGAACTCCGCATGGTTTTTAGCTTTCCCAGATTTCTCAATCACTGTCTAATCACTGTCTGCTGCTTATACACACTAATCAAGAGGAAAAGAGATATATAAAATATGGTTTCAAGTTTGAAGTGTGGTGGACTAAGGAGGAATCATGTGATGGAGAAATTAGGCGATTGTGGGAAACAACCATGGACATATAGCAAATCGTCTCAATACAATTGGAGAGGGTTTGCAAAAATGGGTAAAAGGGTTAACGAATGAAAAAAAGAAAGTTTCAAGGAGGCTTTGCGAGCATTTGGAATAATTGAATGGGGAAGAGAGAGATGATGAGACAATTGAGGAGATAATTAACACAAAACTATTTTTAAACATAGAGATTGATAAAGAGGAAATTTATTGGGAGCAAAGGGCCCATGCTAATTGGTTAAAGCTTGGTGATTGAAATACAATTTTTTTCCATATATTTGCTTCTCAGCAGCGTAGAACAAATCATATTCAAGGTTTGAGAGGATCTGATGATCAACTTGCTACTACCAAGGAAGAGTTGGATAATATTGCAACAGAGCACTTTCAAGGATTATTTACCACAAAAGGTATAGGTAATCTTGAATGTATTTTGTTAGGAGTTAAATGAAGCATTACGAACAACATAAATCAATTCCTCATGGCAGAATATAATTTAGAGGAAATTTATATGGCTTTGAAGGATATGGCCCCAACAAAAGCACCAGGAGTTGATAGCCTACCTGCTTTATTTTTCCAGAGGTATTGGCATATTGTGGGTCCTTATGTTGGCCAATTTTGTCTTGATATTCTTAATAGAGGTACTTCTATTGAATCTAGTAATTCTGCACAGATTATGCGTATTCCAAAAATTGAACACCTTAATAATTTATTACACTTTAAGCCCATTAGCTTATGTACTGTAATTTACAAATTAATTTCAAAGATTGTGGGAAATAGCTTCCAAAAAGTGTTAGATATTTGTATTGACGAATCTCAAAGCGCTTTTATTCTAGGAAGATTAATTACAGATAATGTTTTGGTGGCTTATGAAATTCTCAACGCCTTCAAACAATGGAGAATGGGAAAGATAGGATATACGACACTCAAGCTAGACATGAGTAAAGCCAATAACAGAGTTGAGTGAGATTTTTTTTCGAGATATGATCTTAATGTTAAAAAGTCCTTTGCAAAAACAAGTGAGTAAAAATTATGTTTCTAAAATAAAAATAATAATTATGTAACCCCTCAAACCAAGCCTAGATGTTATAACCCAATCTGAGCAATTACATGGGCCATGAAGATGGCCAAAACGTTTTCATAAGAAAAGTCCATTTGTCCTTGAAACATGTCATTTTGAAAATATCAAGTTCTTTTCAATAAAATTTATTTGTTCATTTTATTAAAATACTTGAGCTATAACTTAGTTTTGAAAACACATTTGCAGTGGATACTAATTCTTAAAAATGTTTAATGATCATTTAAAATTGAAATCCAACATAAGAAATCCATGCAATAATTCCAAAAATATCATAAAGGAAAATCCCCATGCCACAGTCCACAATTTAAATAAAGTCCCCAAAAGTTATTAAAACAAACCCAAATCAAAGTCCATAAAACTCCATAAAATGGAATAAAGTCCATAATTTATTATAAAGTTCACATCTGAGAGCATTACCGAAAATCTGTATCCGAGTCCTAATTACGAGGATCACCTGAAACATACACATAAGATGGGTGAGCTTATAAGCCTAGTGTGAGATCATCAAATTATTGTAACATACATAAAAACACATCAATTAAAAACATCCATTTCAATATATATATCGTATTTGTAGAAATCTCAGATCATCATATATACGCATACATGAATATATCGAGGCATGCTTATGTAATAATGCACATTTTGAAGAATGTCCTACCCATCTCTGCTACACAACAATATCGAGTTCTCTAGAACTCGTCCATCCAATAACATACCATTTGTGGACAAGCTACCACATAATTGTCGATAAACGACCATATAATTGCAAATAAACTGCCACATAACTTCCACATTTCATAAAATACACCCCATGCATGTTATATGGCCATTTGTCAAATTTAACACATATAATTCACTTTTCACATTTTTCACGTAATAATGCTAATAATCTCACATAACACATATTTATCAATTTTACACTTTTGCATGTAATCATGCCCATATTTTCATATATCACATAATATTCACTTTTATTCACTTAAGCATACTTTAATATACTTTTCATATTAAATCATAAATCTCATCACATACACATAAATCACACATTTAAATCATCAAGATACCAGATAAGCCATGTATCATATAACATAGAGATGATATTTGCACACATGTCATCATCACATACATCAACATATCACAAAACATACCTTTCATGAAATTAATGGGTTAGGATCACTTACTTGGGTTTCTTCTTGATGAGTTTTTCAACTCCTCTTTGAGTACTTAATGTACTCTAAATTTATTATTTAATATCATATTATTAAAATGAAAGTGAAAATATTACACACAAATTAAAGATTTAAATCCCACACCTTATATTGTAGATCCGATTGCCACAATCCTTTTTAATGATTTCACTTGGTCTATCTCGCAAGACAATCTAACATATAAGTAACGTTTATTAATTAGGATCCTTTGATATTATTTTTTTCACTTAAAATATCGATTATTAGAAGTCTCATCAATGTTTACCCCACGATTTAAGACTCTTGAAAGGAGGATTTCCAATTGCAAAGTTAGGGGTCTCCCCTACTAATATTGTTTGGCCCTTTAGAGTTGATATGAAATTGTATTAGTACGATAATAATTATATAATAATATATTATGTTGACACTATAGCACTATACCATTCGACTAAGATATGAAACCTTTAATTGAAGGATTTTACGATCCAAATAACCACACTTGCACTTGATTCAATACGGAATGGTCGATGAATCAAGGAAGGAATGAGATCGATGATTTGAGTGATTTAAATGATTAATGGAGTGAAGATAAAATGTAAGTTTAATCAATTAAAGAGTCGGCAAGTGAATAGGGGAAGAAAAGAGAAGAATCTCGATCACTGGCAATGGTGATGTAACAGCCCTTTTTTGGTAAAATCAGAACAGTGGTTTCGGGACCACAAATCAGATTTCGAAAAAGAAATTTATTTTAATATTATTTTATGATCTACAGTATGATAATAATGTCGTATGGAAATTTCATAAAGAAATTTTACTGATTATATGTTTAGTTTGATAAAAGACCAAATTGCACAAAGTGTAAAAGTTGAGTTCTAATAGCTAAAGGGACTAAATAGCTATGAAATTCAAAATTTGAGGTCCTTAAATGGAAAATATACCATTAAAAATGCTTAGTTGTTAAGGATGATGATTCATCCATGGAAAATAAAATAAAGAAAAGGATGAAATTGGAAAGTGAAATAATAAAAGATGATAAATGATAAAAAAATGAAAATATCATCAATTTTATCACCTTCTTCCCCAAAAATACATGGAAACCCTAGGAAAGAGAAAACAAGGTTTCTTGGTTTAATTGGGTAAGTAATCTTGTCCCGTTTTTAGTAATTTTTATATTTTCGAGATCGAAATAGCTTAATCTATCTATTTTGGGGATTAATTTGTAAAGTTATCAAAGTATAGAAATTTTTTCATGGATGTAAATGCTGAAAATTTGAAATTTATGGTAGAAAATGAAAGGTTGTTTATAGATAAATAGCTTTTATAAAGTGAATTTTGATTAAATTATGATTTTAGGACTAAATTGTAAAGTTGTAAAATTCAAGGAAAAATTTTGAATTTTATGAAATACATGGGCTGTAAATTTTATATGTAAAATTCGGCTAGGCTTGGAATAAAGATTAAATTGCATGAATTTCATTTTCTGAGCCTAGGGACGAAATCATCATTAATTAAAAGTTTAGAGGCAAAATGATAATTTTACCTAAGATGTGAATTGGATTGAATTGAGTATGAATTTTATTAAATTAATGTTAAATTTACTCGTATAGATCTGAACAGACCAAATTCAGAGTTAGAGAGAGGAAAAGAGAAAGTGTCGAATTAGTAGATTTTACATACACGAACATTTATTGATGTAAGTTCGTGTAACTAGATTGTGTTTATTTTTATGCTTGAATTGAGTGTGGTATGTGTTTATATGAATTATATAAATGTTATAAATTTATGAAATAATCACATGCCCATTAATGTTTAGAAAATGATAAGTTCCGTTTGAATAATGAAATTCGATGGATACATGATTTCCATAATTGAATGTGGTCCTGCATGTGTTGCGAACAGAGTATAGCTTGGACGAGCAATCCTGTTATAAGCCCACTCGAGCATCCTGTTATATAGTTCCTGCGAGCATCTTAATCGATAGTGATTCTGCATGTGTTGCGCATTACCATAGCTCTTTGTGAGCATCCTGTTACATGATTCGATCCGTTGTGATCTAGCATTTATTGCGAACACAAATACAGCTCTTCGTGAGTGTCCTGACATAGGCTCTTATAAGCTTCCTGACATGGCTCGCTCGAACTTCTTGTTATGCTATACGGAGCTCTTTGTGAGCTTCCTGATAGGGTCTTTGTGAGTTTCCTGATTAAAAGTTCTTTGTGAACTTCCTATTATAGACTCTTATGAGTTTCTTGGTATAGCCCGGATAAGCTTCCTGGTACATGGCTTACATGAGCATCCTGATATATGGTTCGAGAGTGTGCTTCTTGATTATGTGCCCTTATGGGTACCCCTAAATATGAATTGACGATTTCTGATTTGTACACTTTGAGTGTACTACATGTGTATCCATCGATATTTCAAATAAATTCAACAGGAAAAATCCTAACATGAGAAAATATGAACACTAAATGAATTATTATATGTATTTGCCTGAAATACATGAAAATGATGATACATGATATATGAAAGTATGAGATGGTGATATATGAACATGGAACTTGTTTGATGAATATGTTCAGTTAAGATTATATATTTGTACACTTTGAGTGTATTTTCCCAAGTTTCTATTAATATTTTAATTGATTTAATGAGCAAAATCCTGACATGAATTAATCTGAACTTAAGCCAAAATATTATGAAAATGTACTTGAAATACATGGGTATGAATTATATATATTATTTGAATTCATGATGTGGAAAGTATATGTATATGGGAATTTGGTTATTATTGAGCTTATACATGTTTCTTGATATTTATATGAGATAGTATGACTTAGAAACGAACTATTACCCGTATATACATGAAGTACATGGAAATGACATTATCTGACATAATGATGCATGAATTGGTTGTTACATGAATGTGGACCATGCTTGATGACTTTGTTCATCCATGATTAAGGACTATTATATATGATTACTTGGCTAACAGATAAGGATATATGTTTAGGGCTTGTGATAAAATTGGTTGATAGCGCCTTGCATGTTTTTTTTGAACATAAATATATGGTAAGTTATTTACCATGTTATACGAACTTACTAAGTATTTCATGCTTACTCTGTTTTATTTTCCCTTGTTCTATAGTAATTCAGAAGTTCGTTGGATTGAAAGCATCAGTGGAGATCACTTACACTATCCATCGGCCTATCTTGGTATATATGGTAAATTAATTATGGTTATAAAGGCATGTATAGGTTAATTAGCCAATGTTGGAATTTAAATGTTTGGGTTATAACTAGCCATTGGAATGGTTTGTGGTGAACATATTTTGATATATATAAATGAGGCTATAACATGTTTGGTGTGTGCTTAAATGATTGATTAATAGAAATCATGTTGGCATATTGAAAATTAATTCTAATTTGATAAAATATGCATATAGGTGAATTCGATAAGTTCAGTAAGTTTGTATATTTAATTACATGATGGTAAAGTGTCATTTGATGTGTTTAAGAGCACATTAGTTGTATGTGATGATATGTCACGCATGATACTTGGTTTTGACTTGAATTAATTGTTTTAAAATAGCTTGTAAATATGTTCAAGTATTGGTGTAAGAGGATGACCAATTGGGTGAGAAATGTGGCTTGGAAAATAGCCTATTTCTGTCCACACGGGCAGAGACATAGGCATGTGTCTCAGCTGTGTGTCTCTGCCATGTGTGACATACGACCTAGCACATAGGCGTGTGGATTGACCATGCGACCCAAGTCAGAAAGTTACACGATCTGAGACACGGGAGTGTCCCTGGCTATGTGAGCCACACGGCCTGACCGCATGGGCGTGTAACCCCTGCATCTAGAAAAAATTTTCTGAGTACCCGGTTTAGTCCTAACTCATTTCTAATGCATGTTTTGAACCTTGGGGGTTCATATAAGGGACTTTATGATTGATTTCAGACATGAATACTGTATGGTGTAGAATATTTGTTTATTTAATCTGTAAGTTCTGGTAATGCTCTGTAATCCTGTTCCGGCGACGATTTCGGGTTAGGGGTGTTTTAGGCGGCGACGGTGGTTCAATGACGACGATAGTAGTAAGTCAATGGTAGTCCAACGATGGTGAATTAGCGGTCCAACGGTGGAGGGCTATGGGGTTTCAGTGAAAAAGAGGGGGAGAGAGGAGTAAGAAAAGAAAATAAGGTGGAGGAGAAGGATTCACTGTTGTATCTCAACGGCAGTCAGTGATAGAAGGAAGGAGGAGCGAGGAGGTACGGTGCTTATAGTGGCTAAAAGGTGTGTTGATGATGGTACAAGGGTCTATTGTGGTGGAGGAAGAACAAAGACTAAAGAAAAAGGGTGGTTTCTTTTTTCGAAGTTGAGAGAAAATGGAGGTGAAAGAAATGAAAAAAAAAGGGAATATGGGACAATGAAGGAGGTAGAGATGACAATAGGAGTAGTAAGCTTGGTTAACTATGACCAGGTTCATTGAATCACAAAAAAAGACAAGAAGTTGAGAGAAAATAGAGGTGAAAGAAATGAAAAAAAAAGGAATATGGGACAATGAAGGAGGTAGAGACAACAATGGGAGTGGTAAGCTTGGTTAATTGTGACCAAGTTCATTGAATCAAAACAAAAGAAATGAAGTTTTGGCAAGGGAGGGAGATGTGGAGTGAAAAGGGGATCATGTTACCTCAACATATGGTAAGTTTGACTCATGAAGAGGGAAATGAATCTTCCTAAACATGGTAACAATGGGGTGGACGACAAGCATATTATGCACATGGAAATTGTGTTAAAATAAATAAATAAAAAGATAAGAACAAAAGGACTTAAACTTAAGACTTCTAGGATAGCTTAGGAACACTTAACCACTCGACCACTTCACTTTCTTGTTTTAATTCCTACCACATTTATTTTAAAAACATAGTATGGCCTTTGCTAAGGTTTGAGGCAAAATTGCACCACACAGAAATAGTGTGAGGGAAGGGATTCGAATACATGTCAACATAGACAAATCCACCACTACTCAACCACTATACTTGATATTTATTAATATCAAAAGATCATCTAAAATAAATAAATAAATAAGAAATAAAATTCGGGCGACCATTCTCTCAGATCATTAACCTGATTTGTACTAACTCGATTTTTGGGATGTAACAAATTACATGTTTTTAATTTTTTTGAGTTATAAAATTCGATTCACTTAATTATATATAAAAAAAGCATGCCCTTTTTTAAAATTTATAGGATCATGATTAAATACTAAATTCAGACATGTAATTTTTAAAATCTAATAACACATTTAACAATATCTCAATTTCTGGGCATTATAAGGGTGTTATAATTGTTTTCTTATGCAATTTACTATTGCACAAAACTTATTTTACTCTGGTTTTTAGATACATATCTTTTTTAAAATATCTTTTCTAAAATGAAGATAATTTCATAGGTGGTCGACCACACCTAATAAAAAACATCAGTAATGATTTTTTTTATAAAATTCCTAATTTTTAATGATTAAAAATTTTCATGTTTTTATCAAATTCATCAAGCTAATATTTTTTTGTTAAAATTAGTTTCAACAATTTTGTGACTCCATTGAAAATACTTCTAAAATTCAAGCCTAAAGTTAATCATCTTTTCATCATTTGATCCATAGTTAATGGACATGGTAAGATTCACCATTAGTTGTTACACTAGATTCAAATGTTAATCAAAAGATCCATCATTATTATAACACAAGATAAAATATTAGAATTATGGAAAACAAACAAAGAATCTAGATTGAACGGTTAGAAAAGGCATAGAAGAGTTGCAAGAGTAATTGGCTAAGTCTTAAGAAGAATTAAAGAACCAGATAACTCAAATGGTGGAAAATAAGGAGTTTGGTCAAAGATAAAGGAATTGCTAAAATTCCTAATACTAAAATCAACTAAACTAATACTCTATTTTCACTTGGTTATATTCTAATTAACTGGAATATATAATATTAATAAGTTAATCATTTTTAATTAATAATAAATGTTAGAACCTTGGTTTGCTCTCTATTCAATTCGATGTTCAAATAGATGTTCGACAGAGGTTTCGATAGAACCATTTAAGCACATCAATGCAAGAACCAAAATATAGAGAGAAATAAACATAAGGCATAATGCCAAAAATAGCCCCTAACGTTTGGTTGCTTAGTCACTTTGACCCTTAACGTTTTTTTTACCACTTTCACACCTAACGTGCTTTTTTGGTCAAATTGGCCTGTTTTTAACAGACATGCTAACATGGTCGTTGGTTGACTAACGATTAATATTAATCGCTAACATGATGGTCCAAATGTAATTAAATGCTGACATGACACTATTTTGTCTTATATACCACGTTAGCAAATGATTTTAAAATTATTAAAATTATTTTTTTGAAATAAAAAATTATTAGAATTATTAAATAATTTTAATTTCCAATTTCAACAGTTTCTTCTTCCCTACTGTTTCTTTCCAATTTTCACCATCATTGTTGTCACCTGCGATCTTCTGCCCCATTGTTTCTTCCCTAAAATCCTTTATTCCTTAAAATCCCTTAATCCTCCAAAAAATTGGTTGCCTATTTTCTTCCATGAAATCTGAAAATTTTTAAAAATCAAACTTAAAAACTTGGGTTTTTCAAACCTATTCTTTACCCCCCAAATGAAATCAAAAACCCAAAATTGATTGCCTATTTTTTTCCATGAAATCAGTTAATCATTTTTAAGGGTGAGAGATTAAAAAAAACTGTGGAAAAACAGAGTGTGAAAGGGTTATTAATCAATCATCCATAAAAAAACATAGTGAGTGTGGCAAAAGCAAAGACATAATGATGATAAAGTTTCAGCTACTTCTCCTTTAACTATTCAAAATCGATTCTTTGTGCTCCACATAGTGTGCCTGAAGAACAAATAATTGCTTATCTGTCGAGAATCCAAATGGATGGTTTGATTCAACCTTTTGGTTGTATGATTGCTGTTGAAAAATCTAGTTTTAGGATCATTGGTTATAGTGAGAATTGTTTTGGGTTGTTGGGTTTGGATTTGGATAACGAGGATGAGAATTTTTTTGGGTTCTTTGGCAAAAGCTGCAACATTTAGAGAGATTTTGTTGTTAAACCCGGTTTGGGTTTATTCAAGGAGCACTCAAAAGCCATTTTATGCTATTTTTCATAGAATTAGGGTTTTTTATTTCATTTGGGGCAAAGAACAGGTTTCAAAAGCCCGGGGTTTTAAGTTTGATTTTTAAAAAATTCCAAATTTCTTTGAAGAAACAATAGGGAAGAAGATCAAAGACGACGATGACGATGATGAACAATGGAAAGAAACAATGGAGACGAAGAAATTGTTGAAATTGGAAATTAAAATTATTTAATAATTTTAATAATTTTATATTTCAAAAAACTAATATAATAATTTTAAAATCATTTGCTGACGTGATATATAAGACAAAGTAGTGCCATGTCAGCATTTAATTACATTTGGATCTCCATGTCAATGGTTAATATTGACTGTTAGTTAACTAATGGCCACGTCAGCATGTCCGTTAAAAACAGACCTATTTGACAAAAAAAAATGTTAGGTGTGAAAGTGATCCAAAAAAAGAAGAAGGTGAAGGGTTAAAGTGACCAAATAACCAAACGTTAAGGGCTATTTTTTATATTATGCCTAAACACAAATAGCCCAACCCGATTGATCAGAATCGAATATAAGATGTCACAATACTTACAACTTAACAAAATTTTACAATCTACGAAAGCCATACTGAATATAACTCTTATTTTTTTAAAATACTTTCTAAGATAATAAGTTTGAATAAAACATTTATCGTTTGGCATAGAATTTCAAAGTTAGTATAAAACCTTACAACATAAATGTTTGATTTAACAGACATATACTTAGCGTGTATTATTAATTGCCATTTGAAAAACATATTTCTAAAAATGTCCATCTGTATGCATAATATTGCCTTCGGCATACCACTTTGGTGTATCCCTGGCTTAGTCACTCCTAGTGCACTTGTTCGATCTCAAACCTACAGACCAAAAGACACATATAAGTCCAAAGGAACTAAGTGAGCCTCACTCATTATTACCTTTAAATAGTATTGTAGAATTCTTCGACTCAAGGGTTTGGATTCTTTCTTAAATCTTAGCGGGTGCTTTTCTAATTCTTGGTTGGCGGGTAACGATACATCAATCTCTGCACTTAATCGTCTTATAATCATTTCACCTGACTAGTGGATCGCAGACCTCACACTATATTTCGAATCCCATTATAAAATTTCTTTACAAATAGTAGTTGGTTACACTTTCTAGAATGATACTCAGCAGATGCTACTCTTAACATATTCCTTCACAGAATCTAACAATTATTAGAACACCAATTACATCATTTTTTCAAATCAATCCAGAAAACCAGACTTGCTTTGAAGCATGTAACATTTAATTCAAGCGATAGAATCCTAGATAACTTCAATACTAAACCTAAGAAATTCCAAGTTTGACAGACACTTGCACCATAACCATTCCAAATACCCTAAGTTCTCTGTCATGGTGGTCACCATGATGAAATCATTAAATGGGTTAACTATTGAAAACTCTTTCAGATAATTCCTCATAGACATGCCCAGGTCTTACCACAAGGATGGAATAATAACTCACCATAATGAATTTCCAGATAATTAGCCATAAAGGCTTTCCAAATAATACGCCACAAGGGCTTTCCAAAGAATTTGCCACAAAGGTTTTCCAAATGATACGCCACAAAGGCTTTCTAGAGAATTCACCACAAAGGCTTTCCAGAGAATTCGCCACAAAGGCTTTCCAAAGAAGTCTCGAGTTTACAGTCCCAGCAGACTACATCTTTCCTATGCTAGCCTTTGTGTTTACTGTCCCGACAGACCAACACAATGGATGCCATGGAGCCCCACTCACATGGTTTTACACCGTCTCACCATCTTGGCATATTATCAAATGATGCAATAGGGCCTCACCCACATGGTCTTACACTTATTGTATTTGCCCCCAAGGTCGGGCCATGATTTATCAATCCAGTTTGCAATAAAATTGACCTACCGAAGGCATAAAAAATAAAGCTTCTTTCCATATTTTCATATGACACAGATTTGTCAATATTGGGAGTGTATAATAGGAAGGTATTAGATAATGACCATACTTACACCTACCCAGACTCCATGAGCCACCTCATCACAACATAGACACTTATGTAAATCTCATTCATATTTATAACGAAATTATACTTTCTAACACATAATTCCCCAAACAAGTATATCACACATTTTCATACCATGCCGAACATTGTTCACTTTATTTACGTAATTGCAAATACTTTTCAGAAAACATACATACGCATTTTTACATCTTTCTACAAGAATACATACTTGTTCACAGGAACATCAACCATAACATGATCAACATAAAATGACATGCAAGAGTCAAGTTCAGAGGCTCACGGAGACCTACCTTTACTTCAACCTAGAGTTTTTGTTTCGATTATCTTTCTTAATCTAGTAGTAGCAACTACTTAAAAGATCATAAGATTTCTATTAGAATCTCCATTACAAACATTTTACTAACATTTCAACTACATGCAACCCCCAAGCAGGGCCTTCCTATAACACTCTTCTATTCTATAATTGTAACGTGCAAAGCTGTAAAACTTACCAGAAGGAAACACCATCTATTCAATAGATGAGTTATTAGTTCGATCGTAGCGAAGAAGAAGAAAAGGATATTGAAGTTAGAAAGAAGAACCTGAACATTAAGCATATAGAAAAACAATATGAAATATCCCTTTCCCATAAATGTACTCTCGGTTCCTCTGATTTCCCTACTAATTCCAGGGTAGGTAAAAGAAAATTCGATGAAGGTTTACTTATTGTTGACCAGTCATGGGGAGGGTCAAATCAATCTAATTGACTCCTGTTGAGAAATGGTCAGCCATGCTGCTTGTGATGATTTGTTAGTTGACTTGTTTTAGTGTAGAAGAAATCTTCCACACATCTCACTACTCTTCTCTTTACTCTGATATCTACTTTTGTTGCTACAGAATCCTAACAACTCCTAACCAAACACGATACAAAATCCAATTAGACAGTACTTATACAAATTGTGTAACAGCCTAATTTTCAGTGGTGTCGAAAACAGTGATTTGAGTTTACTAAATCCAATGAGTAAGTTCAAAAATTTAATAAATTATTATTTATGAGTCAAGTGAGATTTTAGAAGTATTTTTGAATTAGTGAATTTTGTGATTTAAAAGAATTTATTAAGTAAATTGGGTCGAAAATAAGGTATCGAGACATCGATTTCATAAATCGAGCCGTAAATATTTTTATAAATATTTACGGAGTGTCATTGATTTAGAATTAAAGTTTCGTTAGGAAATTTTAATGTTTTGATAGTTAATTAAACAAAAAGGACTAGATTGAAAAAGGTGCAAAACTTACTAATTAAAGGTTAAATAGTATAAGTGATAATTAGGGAGGATCAAATATGTAATTAGACATATGAGCAATGGCTGGACGTCATGTGGGAAGAAGAAATGGACAAAATTGGTGTGAACTAAGGGCAAAATAGTAATTTAGTTAAAATAATAATAAAACAAGTGACCAAATTGAAAAATTTAGACATTTCTTCCTAATTCTCAGCCACAAACACCATAGGAGGTCTCCAAGAAGCTGGTTTTTCATAGTTTTACTTCATGTAAGTTTAATTTTTGATTATTTCGTATAAATTTTATGTTTTTGAGGCTTTTACAACTATGTCCAACTATTGAATTTATTAGTTTTTGATTTTATGAGTGATTTTGAAAGTTGCCATGATTAAGTGCTGGAAGTTTATGATGAATTACAGGATTTGAAGATCTAATTTTATTATATGATGATTTTATTAAGTGATTTTGATATAAATTAATTTTAGGACCTAGTTGTGAAAAAGTTAAGAATTAGGGTTTCATACTAAAATTCTAAATATAAAAGGTTGTGTAGTAGTTTATAATGAAAGAATAAAGTGTTAATTGATAAAATTTGTTTCAATTGATGGGTTAATTGATTAGGGACTAAAGTGTAAAAATTGTAAAATTTAGGGTAAATGTGTATTTTTCAAAATTGAAAGGTATAAATTGTGAAGTGGAATGAGGCTGAAATATATGTGCTAATGAATGAATAATTTTATATTATAGATCAAGAGTCCAATAAAATCGAGGAAAAAAGAAATTATTCGAATAGTTCCTAAGCTACAACAAATTTTACAAACTAGTCTAGGTAAGTTCGTATGGTTAAAATTTAATGTTATATGTTAATTGATAAATATTATTTTGTATTTATTTTTAGCATTTTTTTAAAATAAAATTATTATTAAATTTACGAAATTGAATCAAGTGTTCGAAATGAACAAAACACAGGATTGAGTACAATTATTCAGTGCAAAAGGGGAATTGACGACAAAATTACCCAAGTAAACCGTATCAGTCTGACAAAGGTTGATAATTTGGTAAATGATATTTGATACTATAGGTTGAAGATTCAGTGATATTGTTGATTTTGAGATGAAATAAGTGAATTCATCAACTGAAATTGTGGTTGGCAGGAAATAATGAATAATTTATTTAAATACACTGTTTTAGTATGTTCGGTAAGATTTATGCTAAGCTTTCTTAAGCTTACTTTAGTTGTTCAATGTTCTTTGTAGATTTTTAAGAAGTTCAGAGGATCTGATCAATACATCGATTCACACTATCTAGATAACTCCGGTAGATTTTGTTATACAACTTAAGGTTTATATGGTATGTATAGGGTCAAATTTAAAAGAAGTAAACTTGTAATATGGTTGAGAGTGGTACAAATACATATATGTATGTTTTCATGCATGTACTTAGTAATAGCCTATAGTAATCAATGAATGGAGTTAATGTGATAAGTTTATGCAAATGAGTTGTGTGATGATATATTAGGTCTAAAACTTGATTATTGGTTTATATTGGTGGCTTGTTTGGGTTATATTGGTATATGAGAGTGTTGTATGCAGGTTGCTTGTGAAAAGGGTGAGAAAAATGGCCTTTAAATGGTCTATTTTCGTCCACACGGGCAGAGACATGGGTGTGTGTCTTAGCCGTGTGTGACACACGACCATGCACACGGGCGTGTAGTCTGGTCGTGTGTCCCTTGCATCTTAAAATTTAGAAACAGAATGCTCAGAATTGAGCACACGGTTAGAGACACGGGCGTGTGTCTCAACCATGTGATGCACACGGTCTAGCACACGGGTGTGTGGCTTTTCTGTGTGAAAACTGCACTAATTTTGGGAAAATAAATTGGCCACACGGCCTAGCACATAGGCGAGTGGATTGGCCATGTGACCCAAGATAGGGAGTTACACGGGGTAAGACACAGCCTGAAGCATGGGCATGTCATGGGATCACACAGGCATGTCCCTTGGCCACACGGGCCTGTGACCCTTGTACCTAGGAAAAATTTTAAAATTTTATGAAAATTTTTTTGAGTTCTCGATTTAGTCCCGACTTGCTTATAATACTTAAATTGGGCCTCGAGGGTCCATTTAAGGGACAACATGATTAGTCTTGATTATAAATAATAAATGAAAATAATTATGTGTAATTATTCTATAAACTCTGATAATATCCTGTAACCCTGTTCCAGTAACGGATATAGGTTAGGGGTATTACAAATTGGGCGTATCATATCTTAGCAGTGACTCACGTTCAGTGTGATCTTAAAGACAATTAAGTCTCATACAAATTCCTCATACACTTGGTAGGCTCTTAGTGCTCAAACAAAACTCTAGGGCATACCCTTTTATAGGCGCGCACTTTCTTAGATGTAATTTTTCTTCTCTTGGAAACATCATGCTATCAATTCCTTACATACTGCCAACGGGTGGATGCTTTAATGCTAGTATGTGCCAATACTCTAATTTGCCATTAAGCTAATAGAGTGGCAAATTATGTTACTACAATTTTCTCAACAATCTACATACCTACCTTACTCATCTGTTTGGATCTATCGATTTTCAGGGTGTGATGCTACATCTGCGAAGTCTCGTTTAGAGAATGATTTTGTTCAGCAATTCATCCAATGCAACTATTGGCTAGAGGCCAATCTACCATCTCTCAATGGATAATTGCAGCCCCAAAGTTGCCAAATTATTGTCAATCACTCTTCCCAAATGCCTCACAGTACATACAATATGTAACAGCCCATTTTTCAGTAAAATCGAAAAATGGTTTCGGGACGACAAATCTGATCCAAAATATATTTTATTTTTATTTTACCATATGGTCTGTAATATGATAGAAATGATGTGTGAAAATTTTGATATGGAAATTTTATCAATTTAGTGTCTAATTACGAGAAGAACTAAAGTTGAATTCTAGTAGCAATGAGGATTAAATAGCTATGGAATTTAAAACTTAAGGTTTTTATATGGTAATTAGACCATTAATAAAAGTATGTAGATTTTTATAGTGACTCATCCATGGAATTATAGAAAAAGACAAGGACTAAATTGGAAATACCAAAATACTTAATTAATTAAAAGATGAAAAGAAATTATATCATCTTATTTTCATCATCTTCAACCTAAAAACACATGGAAACCCTAGGAAAGACAAAAAAGCTTTCAAAGCCTATTTGGGTAAGTTTCCTTGTGCTGTTTTTAGTAATTTTGGTATTTTTGAAACCGAGATAGCTTAATCTCTCTATTTAAGGGATTAATTTGAAAAGTTTTCAAGGTATGAAAATGGTTCATGGATGTATTATGCTGGAAATTTGAAATTTATGGTAGAAAATGAAAGATTATTAATAGATAAACAACTTTTGCAAGGTGGTTTTTGATGAAAACTTGATTTAGGGACTAAAATGTAAACTTGTGAAATTGAAGGAAAAATTCTAAAATTTTATGTAAACATGTGCTGAAAAATTTGTAATGGGGCTTTAGTTAGGCTTTAGGGAGTAATTTGTACAAGTTTCATTTTCCGGGCCTAGGGACAAAATTAGAATTTTTGAAAAAGTTAGGGGCAAAATGGTAATTTTTCTAGGACATAAATTGAGTTCGTCTAAGTATGAAATGTATGAAATTAATGATTAAATTCATTTATATAGATCCGGACAACACTAATTCAAGGTTAGATCGAGGAAAAGAAAAGATTTCGGATTAGTAGACTTTTATACGAACAAGTGTCGAGGTAAGTTCGTGTAACTTAATCGAACATGTAATTATGTTAATTTATTTTTGTGTTGTATATAATGTGATTTATGTTGATGTGCTTCACTCGTATGCTATGATGAAAAAATGAAAATAAGCTTGAAATGGTGATAAAGGGTTAGTCCCAAGTGACTGTTGAATTTCGATTATTGTGTACACTTTCCCGAAACTAATAAGGTCCTGCATTTGTTGCGAACGGGATTTAGCTCGACCGAGTAATCCCAATGAACTTTTTATATAAAGGATTTAGCCCAAACTGGTAATCCCGATATAATACCTCTTGAGCACACATTATGATTAGGGTTTAGCCTAGACTGGTAATCCTGTTATACGACATGTGACTTGTGAGTGTGTTCATTGGTTAAGTACCCTAAGGGGTACCCTTGATAAGAATTGATGGATTAATGAATGGTAAACCTCGAGTGTACTACTTGAACCTTCATTAGAATTTCAACGATTCAACGGACATAACACATTTGACATGGCACAAGAACTTTGTGATGAATTGATAATGACTTGAAAGAATATTATTTGATGAGCTCATCTATGTTACTTGATTTATATCAATAATTTGGTGACTAATATGTTTGATGAAACATATGTGATTAGGCTATTCAGCCAAATGGATGGAAACATAACATTGTATGCCTAGATTTTAATAAACAAGATTGGTAAGTTTAGTTTCTGTTTTACGAACTTACTAAGTATGTAATGCTTACTCCTTTTATTTTTCCCTTATTTTATAGTGCTCGGAAGCTCGTGAAGGTTGGAAGATCATTGGAGCATCGTTACACTATCAACTAGCATTTTGGGTATATTTAGTGAAATCATTTTAGTGTAATGACATTTATAGGGAAACTTGGCCAGTAGTGGCTTGAAATGTCATTTTGCAACCTAGCCATTGGAATGGCTACTGGTGGTTCATTTTAGATATGATTTAGTAAGCTATTATGGTATATATATCCACATGTGTTATGCTAAGTTTATGTGATCCAGTGTTGTGAATGCCTAAGTTAAGTTAAGGTGAGTTTGAAACCATGTATGCATGAAATGGTATGCCTTGATGAATGATGAATTTGCTCAATTGGAATGCTTGAAATGGCTGGAATTGGTTGAGTGTTTTATGTGCAGGTTTTTGGGTGATTTTGGGTGAGAAATGAAGCTAGGAAATGACTTCATTTTGTCCACACGGGCAGACACACGAGTGTGTGACTAGACTATGTGTGACACTCGGTCTGATAAACACGGGCATGTGGTTAGGCCGTGTGTCCCCTGCACCTTGATTTTGAGAAACAGAATGCTCAGAATTGGGCACACGGGCAGAGACATGGGCGTGTGTCTCAACTGTGTGTGCCACATGGCCTAGAACAGGGGCGTGTGTCTTGGTCGTGTGAAATCTGTACCTAATTCGAATTAAATTAATTAACCACACGGCCTAGCACACGAGCGTGTGACTTGGCCGTGTGATCTCAATTTGTTCATGAGTTACAAGTCAGAGAGTTACACGGGGTTGAGACACGGGCGTGTGTGACAACACAGCCTGCCTACACAGGTGTGTCCCATATTCACATGATCGTGTGACCCCTGTATAGTAGAAAATTTTCTAAGTTTTGTAAAAATTTCTAAAGTTCTCGGTTTAGTCCCGGACTACTTCCAAAGCATGTTTTGAGCCTCGTAGGCTCGTATTAGGGACTTTATGATTAATTACAAATGGTTTTAATTTGGACGCAAATTTATAACTTGGAATTGTATGATTGTTTGTGATGTAAGTCTGGTAATGCCCCGAAACCTTGTTCCAGCGACGAATACGGATAGGGGTGTTACACAATATATCTCCATAAAAATCCCTAAACAAGTAGTGTTTAAATACACCCTCAAATGGCTCATGATGAAGTCAATCAGTAGCCAATTTATAGGCTAGTACAAGAGTCTCTTTAGCAGAGTTTTGATAGACTTTAAACTCTCATTTAAAATCTAAATATATCACTTGACTTATCTTAAATATTTATCTCAAAAAGTCCTTTTATAAATAAGTTCCCCAACAGTTACAAATTCTCTGAAAAGGATAAGATTAAGGATAAGGATAATGTTTGAGATGAGGCTGTCGATCCTTCCTCTTTCTACTCTTCCCAATTTCGATTAACACTTTTCAAGATATAATAAAACTTGACTCAAGGATCATTTGTTAATAGTGTAACACATCATGAAGATCAAAGTAAAAAAATGCCAACTTTATACTACACTTAGCTGTTTTGGAGACATGTTTAAAGGGCTGTGGTTTAGACACGAAAAAAACATGGTGTCCAATAAGTAGTTGAAAGAAATATTTGAACATGAGATGAAACTTCAAAACCAGGACAACTAAGGTCCCAACAAATCCCTCTTTGGCTTTTTTTTTTTTTACAATATTATAGCAAATGATAACATTTACAACACATATGAATAAAGTGTAAATAAAGGGAAGTAAATTAGAACTCATCCTAACAATGTGCATCATGCTAAAGACTCCTCCTAAGAAGTAGAACCAAGCTCAAACATATATTCACCCTATCAACATGCTTGTTCATCACATTTTCACCCAAGCGTCAATTAACTTGATTACTGCATATTAAACACGGGTTCACATTCAAATAACTCTTGAACTCATTTTAATACCAGTTGTTAGAACTTTATTTTCTTTTTCTGTTTAATTCAATGTTTAGACAAATGTTTTAACAGAGGTTTGGATAAAACAATTTAAGCACATCAACGCAAAAAGCAAATCAATAAGAGAAATAAACACAAATCCAAAACGTAAGTCAAAGAGATAAATAAAGAGAGAATCAACACACAATATTTGTTAACGAAGTTCGGATTCACTACATCTGCGAAGCTTCACTCAAAGAATGATTTTATTCAATGAAGTTCAGATTTACCAATCTTAATATACCCTTTCCCAATGTATTATTGTGGTCCTAAAGTCAAACCCAAACTGTTACAAATAACTCTCCCCAAATATTTCACATTACATATAATATCTCTTCGTAAAAATCCTTAAACAATGAGTGTCTAAATCAACAGTCTATCTATATGCTAGTACATGAGTCTCTTTAGTTGAGTTTTGACAGACTTTAAACTCTCATTTCAAAGTTGAATATATCACTTGAATTATCTTGAATATTTACCTCAAAAAGTCCTTCATAAATAACCTCTTTAACAACTACAAATGCTCTGAAAAGGATAAAGATAAGGCTTGAGATGGGATTGTCGATCCTTCCTCCTTCTACTCTTCTCAATTTCAATTAACATCATTCAATATATAATAAAACATGCCTTAAGGATCATTTGCTAATAGTGTAACACACCATGAAAATCAAAGTAAAAAATATCAACTTTATATTGCACTTAGTTGTTTTGAAGAAATGTTTAAACAATTGTTCAAAGAGCTATCCTGACACGACAAAACATGACGTCTAACAAGGGAATGTTTGAACATGAGATGAAACTTTAAAAACAGGATAACTATGGTCCCAATAATAAATTATAAATTATTAAATATTATATACATATATCCAATACTAAAAAAATATTTATTTATGTTGGGGTGACCAACCAGGTTGGGTCCAAACCAATTAGTTAGGGGTGAGCAAAAATTGATTATAACTGACTGAACCAACCTATTTGGTTAATTTAATGATGGCTAAGTTAGTTTTTGTAACACCCCCTACCCGTATCCGTCGCCGGAATAGAGTACGAGGCATTATCAAGAAGCACGAAACACTTATAGATAATTTAAATCCATTTTCATAACAATTTGTTTCGATTTCATACTATTTCATATTTAAGCTTTATTCACCAAAGTATTTAAGCTTTATTCACCAAAGTATTTGAAATATCATCTTTATGCAAATAGCACACATGAGGTACATAATTCCATAATTATGAATGAACACATTTATCAAACATATTCCATGTTTTTATATATATATCATAGTTTCATATTTCTATGTATCAATTACCATCACTTCCTCGTATTTCAGACAAATACATGTAACAGTTCATAAATATGAAATTCATTAACTCTTCCTACCAATCACAATTTAAATTGCCAAATCACTTATTGAGCCCAATTTCAATGTTCACTAAAATCTATCATATAAATTTGGATGTACGTATTCATCAATAAATTTCATTCTCATATTTCCACATACATTTACTTTCCACATTTATGAATTCAAATAGCATATACAAGACATACCAATGTATTTCAAGTACGTTTTCATGATATTTCATTTCGAACTCAGATTATTTCATACTAGAAGTTTTCTCATTAACTCATTTGGAATACCAATTCATACGGATAATACACTCAAGGCGTAGAAATATATAATCACAAATGAACTTATTCATCAACCAAATTTTATGCTCATGTCTCATCAACTCGTATTTCCTTATGTCACATAATTCCATGTAATACTTACCAAACTTCTTCAAATTAGTGAACATCTTACGGAATTGAGTACTTCGTTTTCTCGATGCCATAGTTCAACTATGGTCTTACACATCTTTAGATAATGATGCCATAGCCCAGCTATGGTCTTACACGAGTCACATATCTCACAATGCCATACCCCAGATATGGTCTTATACAGTAGCATATATCACACCGATGCCATATCCCAGATATGGTCTTATACGGAAATCACTTGTCACATATAGCCGAAGCTACCACTATTCACTGATCAGGTAGCCAGAGCTACCATTTTTCACTGATCAGGTAGCCGGAGCTACCACTTTTCACTGATCGGGTAGCCGGAGCTACCACTTTTCACTGATCAGGTAGCAGAAGCTACCACTTTTCACTGATCAGGTAGCCGAAGCTACCACTTTTCACTTGTTATTTGTCATTGATCAGATAAGTGTAGCCGAAGCTATCACTTCTCACTTTCACTTGTCCTTGATCAGATAAGTGTAGCCGAAGCTATTACTTATCACTTTCATTTGTCCTTGATCAGATAAGTGTTGCCGAAGCTATCACTTATCACTTGTTGCCATGGTCCAACCGTGGTCTTTTCCTTCAATTCATCTTGTCACTGAACTGAAATGCTCAATTTGATTATTTATTCAATTTTCATGCTTTTACATTATTCACGATTTTATCATCAATACATATGAAATAACACATCATGAAATTCATAAAATTAACAAATGATCACTAAAATTTAGCCATATAAACTCAGAAGTTCGATTTTTGTATTATAACGATAATCATAATTTCATAATAAATATTCCAAATAAGTCATTATATTATTTCTAATTCAACACTTATCGATTATAATCGGGCATGTGATCAATTTATACACGAGTCATTATATATATATGTATATTTTTCCTCCTCCTCCTCTTCATCCACATCCTTAGTATAAATAACACACTTGTGAGTAACCTTATCCATAATTTTCACTAATTACTTATGTGAATATTCAAGCTATCCACATGTGTCATAGTCACTAAATTATTTATATATGAAGTTACGGAACTCGAAATTGAGGTCCGCTAATTTTCCATAAAACTAGACTCATATATCTTATTACCATAAAAATTTCATAATTTTTGGTTGGGCCAATTAATACAGTTTATTCATTGAAGTCCTCCCTGTTCTGCTGTCTGACAGTTCCGACCCTTCTTCACTAAAAATTAATTATCTCCTTGTACAGGATTCGAATGATGTTTCTGTTTATTTCTCTTGAAAATAGACTCATTCGGAATTCTAAAAATATAAATTTAAGCCCATAATTATTTTTATCCAATTTTTTATGATTTTACAAAGTCAGAACAGGGGAACCCGAAATCATTCTGACCTTGTCTCACAAAATTCATCATATCTCATGATTTACAATTCCATTGCTTACATAATTTCTTCTATAAGAAACTAGACTCAATAAGCTTTAATTTCATATTTTATTAATCCTCTAATTCCATTTCTAAATTTTTTTGTGATTTTTCAAAGTTAGACTACTGCTGCTGTCCAAAACAGTTTTAGTGCAAAATGTTGATTTCCATTTTGCCCCAAATTTCACAATTCATACAATTCAGTCCTTATTCAATTAACCCCTAAATTAAGATAATTTTCTCAATTAATACTTTTCCTAGACATTATAAGTTATTTCATAACTATTGAAATTCATAATTTCCACATAAAACTCTAACTTCAAACTCTTTTACAATTAGGTCCCAAACATTCACTTTCTATTCAATTCTTTCAAAAAAAATCAGCATATAAACAATTTTAAGCTCTAATTCCATGCCAAATAATCATATAATTCCAGCACATATTCATAGCAACTTTCAATTTCTTTCATAGAATCAAAAACTAATGAATTCAACAAGTGGACCTAGTTGTAAAAGTCATAAAAAAATTTCAAGAAATAATCAAGAATTGAACTTAATTGAAATAAAAATATGAAAAACCAGCTTAAGGGAACTCTTCCATGGCGTTTTTGCTGATGAGAATGCAGAAAAATAAAGAGAAATCTAGATAATTCCACTTTAGTCCTAGCTTTATTAAGTAAATTTTGCAATTTTCCAATTTTGCCCTTAATTGTCCTTATTTTCTTGCTGATTTCGTGCTCCTGCCGTCCAGCCTAATAGACATTGGGTATATTTTCCTTTTAAACCCTCTTTCTTTTATCATTTAAGCTATTTAATCATTTTCCACAATTTTGCATTTAATACAATTTAGTCCTTTTTGTTCAATTAACTATCAGAACTTTAAAATTTCTTGACGAAACTTTAATACTAACTTATTAACACTCCATAAATATTTATAAAAATATTTATGGCTCGATTTAAAATTCCCGAGGTCTCGATACCTCGTTTTTTATTCTAATTATTTTAGTATTTATTTTTAGTACACTATTCACTATTTCAAAATTTTTCCTAACTTCACATTTAACTTATACTCACTAAATTAATAATATTTCCTACTCATTTGTCGGATTTAGTGATCTCGAATCACTGTTCCGACACCACTGGAAGTTAGGCTGTTACAGTTTTACAGGTTTATGGATTCAATTAAATCGATTAGTTGTCGGTTTAGTAAATTTCATAATCGAACTAAACAACTTAATCAACTTAATTTAACTATTTTATTTATTTTATATTAGAAATAAGAGAAGGGTCCACATACACTAATGTAAAACTATTTTAACGATCAACAGTTAATTTATTGAAATGATTGTACTTGTCATGCATATAATTTTTTTAAATCAATTCAAAAAATTTTTGCATAAAAAATGTTTAAAAAATTTTAATTTACAACAAAATTGACATACATAAATTATATAAATAAAATATAAAATATAACAATTGAATTATTAAATTATTAATTGTACAAAAATATATGAAAGAATATAATTGAATCCCTTCTCTAATAAATATATAAAAAAATAAAGTCAGCTTGATTGAGATAATCAAACCTAAATTGATCAGCTTGATTGAGATGGTCAAACCTAAATTGATCAGTCGTTTAACATTGAATTAGGATTCAGCCGGTTGAATCTAAAAAAAATCTGAATCAACCGAAAAAAGAAAAACCTCGAATGGTCAGGCCCTACGATTAGGGACAAAGGTACTTTTTTCTTAGCTCTGTAACGATATTAACACCCAATAACGTCCATAACGCAATATCAATTAATATTATATTATCCTAAAATGATTTTAATTAGAAATCTTTTTAATTAGTTTTTACAAATACCCAATAGTATTCATCATGGCATACAATTATTAAAATAATTAAAATAAATGATTTTGAATATTATTTTTATTATTTTCATTTTCTTTAATCTGATATTATTTTCGTATTAAATTATTGTTGTTTAGTGAGACGTGTTACCCTACAAATTTTCATGTTGTATTACTATTTAAAAGAAAAAAAAATTCATTTTAGGATAGTTAAAAAAAACCTCTCAGGTTCATCATCCTTTTGATATTATGAAGAAATTTCAAGTCTACTCCTTTTATCTAATTTCGTATCTTATTCCTTTTTAAAAAATCATTTCCTTTTATTCCCATAACTTTTGTTCTGAGAAAGACATTTTGAACAAACCATTATATTAACAAACATCAAGTCCATATTTTATGGGTTATGACCCAAATCATACATGCCCAGGCAGTAACCCAAATGTGGGAAATCACCCTAAGTCCAGCTTTTAGAGACCTCATACTGCTAGTCTTCAATCTGATGTTTATTGGTTTCCCTATTCTTTATATTCAAGCTTTAATGTTTCAAAGATGAAAAGTCAACATTCCAGAACTTTACAAAAGTTTATTCAACGCGATTCACTAATACACGTTCAGTTTGAAAAAAAAAAATTCGGGGTTTCAAGTGATTGAATTTTTATGCCCTTTTAATTTTCAAGTTAAGGCTGAACATGAAAAATCAAAAACCAACCTGAACTAGGATGTTTGGACGGTTTATGGAATGGAAGTTGCAAGTTCGAAAATTGTAGTTATTCGAAACCAAATTAAATTATATTTTTATTTAATATATATATAATTTTAAATTTTATGATATAAAAATAAATATTTTATATTTAAGATGGTGAAAATAATCTAAAAGTTCTTGAAACATTGTTGTTTTTTAGAAATGTTTATAAAAAAGACCTAGAAATTTTGTCAAATAAGATTTAAAAGTCATAAAACAAAGCTCATTTTATAAAAAATAAGACTAAAAAAACACAAAAAAAAAGAAGAAGAAGAAAAAATCGAGAACCAAATCAAATTATGATAGATGGTTAAAAAAATTCAACCGAATCAATATCATACAAATCATACAAATCTATTTCTTTTCAATAAATAAAAATATCTATTCAAATGGGATGAAGAGAATTGGAGAAATGAGGTTTGGACATAGCAGTTGAATTTAGAGTAGGCTTATAATTAGAATAAGGTCCCCGATACATTGTATTAATCAGCAATAGTATGTTAGAGTTGATCCAAGTGGCAGTGGCAGCCAGCCATTGCTTACCTTGATTGGGTACACCTGTTTTGATTTAAATACGAATTTGTGCCCAATTAACTAGGAACAAATGGCGCCCTGTCTCGATTCCTCTAATTTGTAGTAAGGCGACACTGTTCAAAAGAAAGTCGGAACACAAAAAATGATTCCAAAAGAAAAGAAGTAAAGGCTTTGAAGATTTCGGGTATGCAAAACAAGTGTTCGTGTCATTGTTTACGTTTTCAACGTTCAACCCCCAAAAGTCCATTTGAATGCAACATGGAACCTTTTTGGTCTTTTAAGTTTTTTTTTTATGTAGATTCTACAGGAGAATGTTCTTTGGTTCGTGCTTTCAAAAGTCAAGAAGGTTGCCCACTTGCCCCCGAACTTTAACTTCTTTTTTTAAACCTATTTGCTACTGCCCCATCGAACCCATCCTCTAAACGTTGTCCTGTTTGATGGGACCACTACTGCCCAACCACCCCAGTCAATGCCCACGCCTTCCCCTCATCCCATTCGCCAGACCCTCGGATTTGCTATGTTTTGTACCAACTGTGAAACGGTTATATGCAACAAAACATCGATGAAGAGCATGAAATGTTACCATAATGATTCACTCCCCCTTGGATCATTATAAGGAAATGTTATTTTCAAGTTTCAAACTAAATATACATGCATAAAAATGTTGTACCGGTTACAAGTTACCAAAAGACAATAAAAACTTGTAATCGGAGGGCAGCTGCGGAACAAGGCAGACAACACTTTGAAGAAACATGTGGTGGCGTGGGTGAATGTCGGCAAACATCGACGCGCATCGAACCTGGCCACACCAGATGATTATTAGTTATGACGAACAGGTCTTTTTTTTTACAACCACAAGATATGTTGTGTAATAAGGTCACCGTCCTGGGTTCCAATTAGGTATCTCAGATTCCAAAATTATGTGTCAAGAAAACTTTGGAAAGATTAAAGATAAATTTAACATTGGGCCCTTCTTCTGATTGACACGTGTGACGTCAACACAGTTTTGAAAAAGGAAAATATTAAAATAAAAACCCAGAAAAAGACAGCCGACTTTTCTTGGCTCACTACATTCTACAATGGACTGGTGTATGCCATTGCCAACTTGGTCTGGTTGCGTGTTAAAAGCTCGGGTCTCTGAGTCAGACATCCCAATTTAGTGATTTACAAGTAGCAAAAGGGACCCATTCCACGTGTATATAGAATGTAAGGTCTGGGTTCGAACAGCATATCCTATCCCCAAATAACTATATGCTACCAAACGCAAAGGGGAAGCCAAAATATTAACGTGTTTACTTTCAAGGAAAGAGAAACAAGATGATGCTAAATACAGTCACAATTTATTTTAGTATTTTGTCTGCTTTTGTTGAATTATGAATGTTTTACAAGCACAAACTCAGTATTAATTTCAAATTTTGAAACAACCATGAATTTACCAAATACAATATTACATGCAATGATCTGAATGTAGGTCCGAAGAGGAACCCCATTTTTTGGGAATAGAACATGTGAATTGCTTTAAAAAAAAGAAAGGAAAAATGGGGACCTACTAATTATACTAAAGGACTCAAATTGCAATACTGAAGGAGCAAATGCATGTGGGATAGTGCATGCATGATTCTCTCATCAAAAGGATAAGGAGATAAAGGCAGATATGCTTCGCCATCTTTTTAAAATTACGCAAAAACCTAATCTATATGTACTAAGATGGAAGTAGTATGTTCGAGTGACGAGACATGCAGCAGCTTCTATCTTTAGCTATAGGGGCATATAACATATATATATATGTATATATTATATTATTGTAGGATCTGTCATGGCTACATCGATCTTTCCAAGGACCTGTCTTTGGATAAATGCTGGCTTTATATGAATGAATGCCCATTGAAAAGGACACGTAATAGAGAGCAATTCCTTTTTTTCATCTTAAATCTAAAATCTAGCCCACAAGTTTATCCCTCAATTTGTCACATCTTCTGTTTTCAATTTTGTTTGGATTTTGATATTTTTTTTAATATATAAATTTTGATATAGTTACTCGTAACTGAATTAGTATGTTACCTCTTGCTTCAACTTTTTTAGATTTGAGTATCTTGTCCTAAAATACAAGTTATACAATCTATTCCCGTCAACTTGACCGAATTTAGATTTTAGGTTCAAAAACAGATTAAACTTGTAAATTAGGAAGTACGGTCCAACCCACGGTAGATGGATAGGAAAAATTAAAATTTATTGCGACTAACAACTAAATAATCTGCAAGGAATATATATTAAACCAGAATTTTAATTATTTCGAGAATAATAAAATAAATGTAAACCACAGAAAACTAAAGGTTAAACAACAGAAATTTGAAATAAGAAGGATTCAATATGATAGAAAATTTTAACGCCAGGTGCGGTCTTGGGGTTCATCATGGATTTATTGGAAAAATTCGTTTTAGAAAACAGTTTTTATAGTTATAACAAAATATTAAAAATATTCAAAACTGAGTCGGTTTGTGATATTTATAGTATTTGTGCTTTGTGCGAGACAGATTCAAGTTGATCCTAGTTTTCAACCGAACAATTTCTCCACTATCCTCGTACCATAAATTGCATGATTGTAGGCTTGAGCAACACGAACCAAACTTTGAACTAGAAACAATATTATTACATTCAATAGGAAAATAATTCTCTCAATAGAATTAGCAAAGATCATAATTCCCCAAAAGTAGAATTTATCCTTGTTAGGGATAAACTCGTGTAAGCAACGAATAAGAAAAATAACGAAACAATTGAAATGATCGAATACACAAATTTTACGTGAAAAACCCCCTCCAATGAGGATAAAAAATCACATGCGAAGATAATTTCACTAAATTGGTAAAAACGAATAGTACAAAGATGGAGATAAAAACTAACTCCCGAAACCCAAAAATAAGAACTCTCAAAACTTAAACACAAAATTCTCTGAAAGCTTGTAAAAGCTTATACTTAAAGTTGTTATATTTTAATCTTTCTAAGGTAGAAAAGGGTATATTTATAGGCTAAATTCGTAGTTCAAATAATCTTAAAATAACCTACACTAATTAGAGTTTGATTAAGACAAATAATCAAAATTTGATTGGAAAAAAAAATCGAGAAAATTTCATGACATGTCGCAACATCGCCACGTCCCCTACGTGTCGCTGTGACGTCATTTCTGCTTCTCCCCTGTTTTGTCATAACGTCGCATGGCTCTTTGTCCCGATGTCATTCTTTGTTTTTGTCTTAATTTGACCGAAATGTTAGATATACTCCACAAATCTTAACTTGTATTTCCACAATGCCTTCTTTGCCAAGCCCATCACTGGCCTATCTTGAACTTTGCAGGATATTAACTATGTCCAAGTCGTGCTTGAATGTAACACCCCCAAACCCGGCCTAGACGCTATGGCCGAGTATGCAGCGTCACATGTGAGTGCTTTTTAGAAAAACCTTAGCGAGTTGACAATTTGTCCAGTTTGTTATCTTTACTTCAATCGTGAAATCCCTATTCCAAATATCAAGTGGAAACATTTCATAAACGCAGAAGCTAAAACGTCATTAATTCTTAAATCAATAATTTATCAATTTAAAATCCCAAAATAATCCCAAAAATAGTTCAAGTCCGAATACATAATCAATCCCAAAAATAACTTTTACGGTAAGGCAGGAAAAAAAAATAAAGGTTACTCATAAAATCATTAAATGTCTACCATTGAGCAGCTCAACCCACCGACGCTGCCTAAGATTTAACTCCTTCTGAGTGAGGAAATACTTGAGGCTCTTGTGATCAGTGTAGATGGTTCACTTCTCACCGTACAGATAGTGGCTCAGAATCTTCAATGCAAAGACAACTACCGCCAACTCCAAATCATGCATCGGATAATTAACCTCGTGAGTCTTAAGCTGTCATGATGCATATGCAACTGCCTTACCGTCTTGCATCAAGACGCAACCCAAACCCACATGTGACGCATCACTGTAAACCACGAAGTCCTCACCAGGCTCAGGCTGTATCAGAACTGGAGCCTGAGTTAAAACTATTTTGAGCTTCTCGAAGCTTTCCTGCTGTGCATCAGTCCAAACAAAAGGAACTCTTTTGCGCAACAACTTAGTCAACAGAGCTGCGATAAATGAGAACCCCTCTACGAAACGTAGGTAATATCCAGCCAGTCCCAGAAAACTGCGGATCTCTGACACATTCTTCAGCTGCATCCAATCCATCACAGCCTCAATCTTATGAGGATCTACTCGAGTCCCCTCAGCAGAAACCACATGTCTTAAAAATGTTACCACTCACACTTCGTGAACTTCGCATACAACTGTTTCTCACGAAGGATCTACAGAACCACTCTTAAATGCTCATCATGCTCGTCCTCAGACTTAGAATACACCAAAATGTCATCGATGAACACCACCACAAACTGATCCAAGCAGAGCTGAAACACACGGTTCATCAAGTCCATAAATGCCACTGGTGCGTTAGTTAACCCAAAGGGCATAACTAGGAACTCGAAATGCCCATAACTAGTCCTAAATGTTGTTTTATGCAAATCAGCTTCCTTTACCCTCAACTGATGATAATCTGACTGCAGATCAATTTTAAAAACACTGAATCCCCTCTGAACTGATCGAATAAGCCGTCTATCTTTAGAAGTTGGTACTTATTCTTAATCGTCAACTTGTTCAATTGACGGTAGTCGATACATATCCTTATGGTACCGTCCTTCTTCTTTACAAACAGAACAGGTGCTCCCCATGAAGACACACTGGGACGAATAAACCCACGATCCAACAGCACTTGAATTTGAGCCTTAAGTTCAGTTAGCTCCTTCGGTGCCATTCAGTAAGGGGCGATAGACACCAGAGCTATACCAAGAATCAACTCAATCCCAAATTCTACCTTACGGCTCGGAGGCAATCCTGGGAGTTCCTCTGGAAAAATATCTAGAAAGTCCCTCACTGTTCGAATGTCCATAACCGAAGAGTCCTTAGAATCTGAGACACTGATGTAGGCCAAAAACACCTCACATCCTTTCCTCACCAACTTCTCTACTACCATCGCAGATATCACATTACTTAGATAATTTCGTTGTTCTCCAATCATGACTATCTTATTATTCTCCTCGGTCCTTAGAACCACCCTCTTTTCAGCACAATCTAGACTTACACGATGCTTCACCAGCCAGTCCATACCCAGAATTAAATCGAACTCCCCAAACAGAAGTTTTATCAGATTAGCCAAAAATACCGTTCCTTGGACTTCCAACGGAACGTCTCTGAAAAGTTTACTAACCCTAACGGGCTGCCCCAACTGACTCACCATAGAAATCTTACTAGAAGTGCTTTCGTACCGTATTCCCAAAATCTCAGACACCGAACATGCAACGTAGGAATGTGTAGAGCCTATGTCTATCAGTGCAATATAAGGTACATTAAGAATTAAGAACGTACCCATGATGACATCCGGAGCATCTCCATCCTCACGACGACGTGCAGCATAGACAAGTATAGGCTGCCTCGCCTCAGTTGGGCCAGCACCTCAGCCCGATGCTCTCTGTCCTCGGCTCATACTGTTACCACCCTTAGCCTAGCCTCGGCCCCTAGGTGGCTGCTGAACTACCCTCGGCGGCTGTGCAGTCTCAGTAGTCAGAGCTTATATTTGGTTACCTTTCAGTGGGCAATCTTTAACTCGATGCTCAGTCGACCTACACCTCAAACAAGCTCCAGTAGACCTCTGACACTCGACCGGATGGCGTCTGTTGCAAAGCTGACAAATCGCCACCACAGCAGGTGCAACAGTAGTCCCAACTCTCACGGGCCTATCAGATCTAGCCTTTTTCCTAAGCCTCATCCCAGTACCAGAAGACTCAGAATCCCTCTTAACCTTTCCTTTCTCACAGTTTTGACGCTCAGTGCACTCGACCTCCTCCATAATCTTGGCCTTCTCGACCAAGATAGTAAATTCACGCTCCCTCTGCGGAGCTATCAGGACCGTCAAGTTATCTCTAAGGCCGTCCTCAAAATAAACACAGCGCTCATACTCAGTCGCCACCATACTTCATGCACAACGGCTCAGCCTTAGACATTCAGTTTCATACTTGGCTACCGAACGATCTCCTTGAGTAAGATTCAGGAACTCACGCCTCCTAGCGTCGATATAATTGGCCCTCACATACTTGCTCTAGAAGGCCGTCTTAAACAAATCCCACGTAGACTGTCAGGCTGAGTGCCATCCCTAGCCGTCAGCCACCACTGATATGCTTTATCGCGAAGCAACGAAACAGCCCTCTTGAGCTTCTGCTTAACAGTAAAATCCAGATCATCTGTAATTCGCTCCGTGGCCTCCATCCAGTACTCAGCCACATTAGGAGCAACTCCAGCGATGCCCCTAAATACTTCAGCCCCATTGGACCAGAGTCATTCCGTAACCGACGCATGGCCTCCAGATCCAACATTAGCCCCAACAACCCTCTCCAGGATTCGCAGCATGGCCTGGGGCAATACGTCGTCCCCAGCTGCACGGTCCTGAGACTTAGCACCAGTCTTAGTAACATGTGACATCGGTATCTCGCTAGTGTCCAAGTTATGGTTCGTATCAGATGCGAAGGACTCAGCTTGAATCCCTCTACAGCCTCTATCTTGGCCTTTAATACCCCGTCTATTAGTACCACGTATGCTCATCGTAATTATCGAATTAATCTGTATTTAGAAGTTTTATGCACATTAGTATACAGTTTCGATAATTATTAGTAGATATTTTATACAAAACAGTATCAGAGTTTCAGAGTCAGTTATCGCGAGTAATAAGCTCACTACAGTTTCAATTTACACTACTAAGTGTTTCAGTAAAATACTACCTATAGTAGTCTCACAATATATACATAGTGTTTCAGACAAATACAGACAATATTTCATTTTAAGCATGCTTCAGATAGTATATATCAGAGTTTAAAAGAACTCACAAGATTGGCACTAGAGACTCGGTGTATCACATATTTATTATCAAATATTTCAAATCATTTCACAAATTATTTTCTTTAAACCCAATTTTGAAACCTAAAATTTACTACCGAGTTTTGAACCTGACTCTGATACCACTAAATACAATATCTCCAAACTCGATCTAAACGCTATTGCCGGATCTGACGGTGTCATATGTGAGTGTTTTTTAGAAAAACGTTAGTGAGTTGAAAATTTTTCCAGTTTGTTATCTTAACTTAAATCGTGAAATCCCTATTCCAAATATCAAGTGGAAACATTTCATAAATGCGGAAGCTAAAACGTCATTAATTCTTAAATCAAATATTTATCAATTTAAAATCCCAAAATAATCCCAAAAATAGTTCGAGTCCGAATACATAATCAACCCCAAAAACAACTTTTAAGGTAAGGTAGGAAAAAAAATAAAGGTTACTAATAAATCATTAAATGTCTACCAGTGGTCACCATCGAGCTCTCCGTCGCACCGATCTATCTACTGCTGAGGGTTAGTGTGTACATCTCCACAAACAGCATGCATACAAACATATAACAAATTAAAGTTATTCGGCCTTAGCATACAGATATCGCATGCATAACAGATCAGATATCATAAAACATGCCCACCAACCCTGTACACCATCTCCGCCCAACCCAACCCACTATGTGGGGATAAAATCGACCCACCTATCCCTGTACACCATATATGGGGATATAATCGACCCATCTAACCCTACACACCATAAAATACCGCATCGCAGTACATATCATAAGTATGCAGCTTAGCCGCAAGATAACAGGCTAATCGCCTCCTTCTCTTCACAGCAATCTCAACTCTATGCAATGCATCATAAATATCATGGCATGCTATTATGCAGATAATAAATCATATCAACATCATGTCAAAGCAGATTTACAAAATCAGATAGATACACATGTTTATAATAACATACTTTTCAGTAACCAATCAGATAATGGAGACTAGGTAATGCTTACCGCCCTTACAGTCAGGTCACAGTCGACTTAGGCGACCCATGCAACCTTACAGAACAAATCAGCAAAATTGGGCTCACACGCCTATATGCCCTACCCGTGTAGGCCCACACGCCCGTGTGGGTCACACGGCCCAACTTGACCTTGCCCGTGTGGATCACACGGCCTAGCCCAGATTCTCACACGCCCGTGTGATTCACTCGTGCCTGAACTTGTGCCTCACACACGTCCTAAAAGCCATCACATGTCCGTATGATTCACCCGTGCATGAGCCCTTGCCTCGCACACATCCTAAAAGACACCACATGCCCCAGGCTGTCGCGTCTGTGTGGCGCGCACACGGCCTGGCTCGTTAGTGACACGCCCGTGTCTCGCAACGCAGGCTACCTCATGGGCAGACCACACACCCGCGTGGCGTCAACAGGCCACTTTTTGACTTTCGTTAAAACTCATTTTCTGCGTAATCAGAGTACACACCTGGTTCATTTTCACCGCTAATCCAACCACGAGCAGTCTAAAGCCTAACATCTATAAAACCGAGCCCAAAATCAATCACTTAAATCGATATCCTTAAGAACTGCCGAATCTCGAAAGAGAGATCTACTTACCTTCAATGAAGAACGATGTTTCCTTGTTGTTTAGAACTCGATTACTGATCTACACAGCCTTGGATATTCCCTAAATAGCAACCAAAATCCCTCTTAAACAATCTCTAAAGGAAGTCACGAAACTTAATTAAAACGATATTTATCGAAATGACAGAACCGCTAGCAATGCACCCAAGCTTGTCGAAAAAAAAGAAAACAAAGGGAAGGGGAAAAAGAAAAGAATTTCGGCAGTAAGGAGGTTTTATGGAGAAGGAGGAAACAATAGTGAACAAAAAGAAAAATAAAGAAAAGAAAACATCTGATAAACCCTACACTTCTCCTTGAGTGTTTTAGTCTAACTAAAACGTCCGCATGACTTAACAGTAAAATTTGTGCCACACCCACGACTCGAACTTGGGTTCTCAGGCATACTCCATTGCCACTTAACCACTAGACCAGCAGACCCATTTTGATATAATCCTACCACCTTTTAAACTTAAGCCCTTGAACAAGAGTAAGGCTTTATTCATCAAAATACCAAAATTTTCCCCAAGCTAGGGCTTGAACTTGGGACGTCTCAATCACCTCCTAAGACACTTAACCACTGAAGCAGATACACATTTGTCAAATCCCACAAAAATGATTTAATAAAATTTGGGGTGTTACATTGATCTTTGAAACGAGAAGACTTCTAGTATTCGACTTGTACACTGCCAAATTAAAATTTACTTGGGTCAACTTTCCACGAACGCAGTGCTCTATCTTTCCAAAATCTACACCAAAAGAAAACTTCTATTATTCAAAACGGTCATACCTTTTTCCCCCCTATGACCAAATTGGCTCTACTTCAAATGAGTCAACTCCTGCTCCTTAATAGATGAGGGATTTCTTGTTTTACTTGTCATCGTTAAACCTTGCAAAACATGAAGTCTATCAATCTTTTGACCTTTCATTAAACCGAGAGCCCCATGAGACACTTTAATGCCACTTGACTCGATGTTAATTCTCCAACCCTTCCAGTCTAACATAATCAAGGAGATGAGATTCTTTCTTAAATCAAGTACATGCCTGACATCTGACAGTGTCCTAATTGTCCTGTCGTACATCCTGATCTAAATAGTACCTGCACCGTTTGTCTCACTAAATGAACCGTTACCCATACACACAACTTCACCTTCAACTTAATTGTATGTGGAGAACCAGTCCTTTTTGGGACATATGTGGAAAGAACACCCCGAATCCATGATCCATTTGCATGTAAACTTAGACCTTTTGGTCGTAGACACCAAAAACCTATCATCACCCTTATCATCGGTCAAATTAACATCAGCTAATTTTTCCTCGTTGCTTTCAATAGCCCTCTTATTTCGTAGTTTGTAACAATAAGCCTTAACGTGACGTAACTTCTTGCAGTAGCGATATTTGTTGTCCCTATTACTTGATGCTAACAAAATCGAGGCTTGCCTATCTGACTTGCTATTCGAACCAAACTTATTATTGAGTTTGTCTTTACTCAACAAGTGACCTTTATCATCCTCAAATGAGAGTTTATCTTTGTCATAAATCAGGGTCTCCCTGAAAGACTTATATGAAAGGAGTAAAGAGTATAATAATAACATAGCCTGATCTTCATCATCAAAATGAACCTCAACGTTCTTCAAATAATTTAAAAGAGTAATAAATTGACTGATGTGACCTCAAAAGTTCTCACTATTGTCTATACGGAATGTGTATAGTCGTTATTTCAACACCAACTGGTTAGCCAGATACTTTGTCACATAAAGGGTATCTAACTTTTTCCACAAGTCAAATGTCGTTTTCTCCATCAACACCTCTTGCAATACAAGGCATTCTCCATCAACACTAAATTGCAGACAATGCATTCTCACCAAGCTCTTCCCATTTTGGCTGATCTAGGTTATTAGGCTTTTTCTCGATAACGACCTTTTTTAGACCGTTCTGAACTAGAATTGCCGTCATTAAACTTGCCACTGGTTAAAATTTGTGATGCCATCGAACTTCTCAATGTCGAACCTTGTTGCTGCCATTTCTGAATAGGTTGGATGCAAAAATCAAACCAACCTTTGATACTAGTAGGGGTGAGTCAAATTCGATTCGATTCGAAAAACTCGATAAAAAATTCAAATTTTGAATTAAATAGTTTGAGTTATTTGAGTTAATCAAGTTATTTGGATCAACTCGAATAAAAAATAAATTTTTTTAGTTTAACTCGAATATGAATTACACAATTCTAGTTATCTAAAAATCCGAATAAGAAAAGGAAAAACTACGTCGTTTTGATAAATATTTTTTGATAAATATTTACCTTTTCTAAAGTTAAAAGTCAAAACCATTAAGTTAAAATATAAAATTACGTCGTTTTGATAAATATTTACTTATTAAGTTAAAAGGTAAAATAATTATATTGTTTCGTCTACTAATTAAATAATTGGTTGATGTAAACGCAACATTGAGTATAAATAATATGATTTGTTAACTCGACTTGACTTAACTTCAAATTCTTTGACTCGATTCAATTTGATTCAAAAAAAATTCAAATCGAGTTCAGTTGCAAAAATAGGATTCATCAACTTGACTAACTCAAATTTTTTGACTCGATTTGACTTGACTCGATCAAATACTCACCCTAGATACCATTTTGTTGGGGATAAACTCGTGTAAGCAACAAATAAGAAAAATAATGATGAAATTGAATAGATCAAACACAAAAATTTTATGTGAAAAAACTCTTTCAAAGAGGATAAAAAACCACGGGTAAAGATAATTTTACTAAATCGAAAAAATGAAGAGTACAAAGATAGAGATAAAAACTAAACTCTGAAACTCAAAAATAGAAACCCTCAAAACTTAAATACAAAATTCCCTGAAAGCTTGAAAAAGCTAATACTTTAATGTGTTATTTCTTTCTAGGGTAAAAAATGCCTATCTATAGGCTAAATTCGTAGGTCAAATAATTTTAAAATAATCTACACTAATCAAAGTTCACCTAGGACAAATACTCAAAATTTTTCTAGAAGAAAAAATTGAGAAAATTGCTTAACACACCGCTATGTCACGACGTTGTTTTTACTTCTCCCTATTTTGTCGTCGAATTGTCGTAACTTCGCATGGCTCCTCGTCATGATGTAGCTTTCTATTTGTGTATTAATTGACCAAAATGTGAGACATACTCTACAATTCTAAGTATATAAATTACCACTATTTTCTGGCAGAATAACGATAACTCAATAAACAATGAGTGTTTGTATTAAGTCAACCAGTGTCATCTATTTATAGAGAGGGATAGAAGAATCCTTGTTGAATAAGCCTTTTAGAAATAATATTTGTTTAATATAAAACACACTCTTACTCCAATTGAAATAGGGGTGGGCGGCACACTCTAGTTAATAATACTAGAGTTGTTGTCCCTCTCTAGTTAATGAAGGGATTTTGGGCCTTTCATATAGGGTCCAATTATTTGTGTTTTCTTCACTTTTGACCAACAATTTATAATTTAAACCAATCCAATATTTATTTTTTATTTTTCACAAATAGATATTAATTAATTAATTAATTAAGTTAACTAAATTAATTTTTTAATTAAATAATTTTCTCAATCTAATTCTAATTTCGTTAAAGTAATGACAACTTTACTGTAAAAGAATCTAAGAGGAAATATATTTAATTTTCTTATTCAATAGATCCATAATGACTAATTTATTTTGTTTTATTTTCAAACTTTAATTATTTAATTATAATTAATTAAATAATAATTTGAAAGCCTTAATGATTTGTTGGGGGGAACTTGGATTTGAAAAGTTGGAATTAGATTTCAATTATCACGTAAATGGTAAGAATAAAGTAGTTTAACTAGTTGAGATTCTATCTAACATGTATAGAAAATTATAAAAGCTTGGATTTGTCAGAAAAAAAAATTAAGGATTTCAAATATTTCTAAATACAGTATTTTTGAAATCCAAAGAAATCTGAGTTCCCAAATGCTATCTTAATTAATTCTCAAGTCATTTCTATATTTAGAGCTAATTTAGCATTGTTGTTGAGAAGTGTTTTTAAAAAGTGTCGTAAAAAAGTGCTTATGAGAAGTTATTTTTAAAAGTTTAGTTTAAGATTTAAGTGTTTAGCATTGCTGTAAAAAAATGCTTTTAAAAAGATAAAATGTCTATTTTAAAAATGATGATGTTAAGGAAAAAAAAGATGTATTTGAATATGAATAACTTCTATTTTTTTTTTGTAAAATATAATTTGAATATATATAACTCATATTAGATATTAACATAACATAGAAAATAAAAACCTAACAAATAAAATATTCTATGTATTTAAATTAAGTTTCAAAAAGGGGTAATAATTGTATACCCAATATAAATATTAAAAATTTTACATTACCATTTGCAATTTAAAGTGAATTCATTAAACTACAAGCTATGGCATCTCTTGTTAATTCCGTTTCATAACCACTTGAATTGTTTGATTCATCATCATCGTCATGCACATTTTCTAGATTAATAATATTCTTCTATGCCCTGTCAATATTTTTTGTATTCCATAAAATTTGCATCATTTCGATCGACATGTTATTGGATAAAATTGTGTATCGTCATTGTAACAAAAACGATCATCGTTTGCTTTTCAAAACTATAACATGACATATCCCTTAAAATGACCCTTTTTTTCTAAGTACCAAAAGTTCGTTCAATCATATTACATATTGATGAATGTGAACGATTGAATATCTCTTCTTTACCATATATAGGTCTACGTCTACAAAAGTCAGGTAAATGATATTGTTGTCCTCTATATGGTCTAAGATAGCCTTTCATTTGAGGATATCCATAATCAACAAGATAATTGTAATAGCCCGTTTTCAATAAAATCAGAAAAATGGTTTTGGGATGTAACACCCCAAACCCGAGACCGTCGCCGGAGTCGAACACGAGGTGTTAACAGACTTCAAACCACTTATTAGAAATTTCCCAGACAAGCTGCCAATCTGCGTACGAGTCGCATTAAAAATCATATCTTGAGTTCTGAAACTCGAAATCCAGTTCCGTAAATTTTCCCCGGAACTAGACTCATATATCTATATGGTAGAATTTCTGTAGAATTTTTGGCCAGGCCAATTGGTACAGTTTATTGGTTAAAGTCGTCCCTGTTCCTGGGTTCGACTACTCTGACCCTTGTGCATTACGACTTAGATATCTCCCTTTACAGAGCTCCAATACTTATGCCGTTGGTTTCTAATGAAACTATACTCAAAATGGAATCTATACATATAAAGAATGACTTCTAATTGTCTCTGATTAATTTAGGGTGAATTTCTAAAGTCGGGACAGGGGTTCCAGAAATCGCTCTGGCCCTGTTTCACAAGAGTTTAATTATCTCCTAACATACAGCTCATATGGTCGTTTCGTTTCTTCTATATGAAAATATACTCATCGAGCTTCGATTACATAATTTATTCATTAATTAATTCCATTCCTACTATTTTTAGTGATTTTTCAATCTCACGTCACTGATGCTGCCAGCATCTATTACTAAAGCAACTATGCCTATCTCGTGATTTCTCCTTGATCTAACTAGTAATTCATCATACATATCACAAATTATGATCATGACTAGCCATGCCAAAGGCTAATCATTGTCAAACATCTCCCTACTACACTATTTCCATATCATGAATTTTAACACAAAAAATAATCAACCATGACATATGGCATAAAAATCGAATTTCCAAGACTTGCGACCTAACATTATAGAACCAAATCCAACCGAACATTTATGCCATTTTCGCATGGCTAAAAGTTTACATACCAAATTTCAACAAAACATATTAGCCTATACATGCCGAAATGTTCTCCTAGACCGACTAAAACGAAGATACCAAAAGTTGCTAGCCGGTGTGATGACTTCGATGACAGTCCCGAGCACGCAAAAAGACGAGTCCAAGAAACCTAAAGTAGGTGACAAGCAAACACCGAGTGAGTATATAACTCAGTAAGTCATAAGCATTACATTGTCGTTCAGTAATAATATATCATAAGAGAAAATAAATAATGCGGGATTAAAATCCTCCATCCATACCCAAACTGTGCTATAATTCCTTAGGCATTTCGGTTCGATCTCATACCAAGCCCTACTTTGACATTTCATACATTACACCATATGACATTGGATGCATTTATCTTCAAGTATAATCACCACATAGGTTCAAGACTTACCAAGCTCAATCCCAAATATAAATAAAATGTCTATTCCTCATGAGCTCAAGGTGTTTACTCGTACCGCTGTCCTTGATTGACTCGATAAGGCCGCACACTTAGAGCATGTATATTTATTAGAGAATGTATAATAAGCCCGCACACTTAGTGCTTAATAGTCGAACTCACACACTTAGTGCTATATAATCAAACTCGCACACTTAGTGCTATACAATTTGAACCCGCACACTTAGTGCCAATCTCATGATCATAAATGTTTACACCCGCACACTTAGTGCCGAAACCAACAACTCAATACATCTCACCTCTTTTCTTTTTCATTCAATACTTTCATCACCCCATGCATACATGTATATATATATTTATCATTCAATTCAGCATCATTACATAGACGTTATGACCATTTAAATTAATACAAAATATATGCTTAATGACTTACCTTGTGTTGGGTAAGACGGTTCCAACTCGGCTACTCGATGATCTTTTCTTTGCCTTTGCTTGATTCTCCTCCTTTAACTCCTTGAGCTTAATCAATAAATCAACTAGTTTAACCACCTTGCTAAATATTTATAATCCAATTACACATGCATATGTTTGTTAGTATATTCGGCAACCATCCTCACTAATTACCCATTTAGTCGATTATACACATAATCAAAGGTAACCTCACGAATGGGCATACTTATGTATATATATATACACTTCCGAATGGGCATCACAATTAGATTTAACACTACCTTCATACTCAATTAGATGGCCGAATGTATGTACAATGTCAACTATAACATCATTTAAACATCTAATTTCATCTCATGAACACTTGATCGAATTTTCCTAATCTAGCATATTTTCACATCTATTTGTAACATCATGTAAATCCACATATAACTACATTTCTTAAGTTCCACATCTTAATGCCCATTATAGCCATTCTCATAGTCTAAATCTAAAAATTGGCACATCCACCTTTCAACCATGTTAGCCGAATACTCATTCTCTTCTTAGTCCTAAATTCGGCACCTCCAACAAAGTGACTTAACAACTTCAACTTTCATGCTAACATAACAAGCAATTTAACACATACATATAACTAACATGTTAATAGCATCAAGGTATCAACTAAAATTTTTAAGCTTCTTAGTCAAAGCCTAACTCTCTGACAACCCCAAATCCAACCATAGGGTAGATAGAATTTAGACTCATCACCCAAAGGTTGTGTAAACTTCCAAAAATATCATTGAACATACCTTGATCTAAAGGACCACCTTGGCCGAATCTTGCTTCCTCTTCTTCCTCTAGTTACGACAATTGCAAAAGAAAGAAAACATGAACACTCCTTCTTCCCTCCTTATTAAGCATTCAAACTCACTCATTTTCATGCCACAACATCAAACACTCCTCCTAGATACAAGCAATGGCCGAACTTCTTCAAAATTTTTCTCCCTTTCTTTTTCTTGGTTTTTCGGCTAGGAGATGGCAAGTATGAACACCCCATTTTTTTTGTTCACTTTCCTATTATTATTCCCATCATTTGTTAACTAAAAAAAACATATTAAATTAGAATGAGTGGAGCATCATCACTCATTGGCCGGCCACCATGTATTTTATGGGTAATTTGACTTGCAAAGCCATGCTTCCTCTCCCTATTATTAATTACTCCTTATAATTCATCTATCATCTTTTCTAACTTCGTCAACTAGGTCCTTTTCGAATTAATTCACATTCCTAAAGCTAATATTAAGCATTTAATTTCTCATATATTCACTGTCACACAAAAATTTATGTAATTAAAACACAAAAATAAATTTTTGGCTCGGTAATGTGGTCTCGAAACCACATTCCGACCAGGGTCTAATTAGGGTTGTCACATGGGACTACAAATTTGAAGTCAAAAAATTTTATTTTATTATGTTTTATGCCTACATCATGATAGAAATACCGTATAAAAATTTCGTTAAGAAATTTTACCGTTTACATGTTTAATTTGATAAAAAGGACTAAATCACGTAAAGTGCAAAACTTGAGTTCTAATCGCTAAAGGTATTAAATAGCTATAGAACAATATAGTGGAGGTCCTTATATGGTAATTAGACCATTAGAGTTGATAATGGATTTTAATGGTTTGGCATTATTGAAATTTGAATGAATTATTAAGGTTAATTTTGGAAATTAGTAATTAAAGTTATAATTAATTAAATAAAACAAACTATTATCATCCATTATCATCATCTTTCATCGAATTTTAAGAGAAAACCTAGCCATGGAAGCTTGAATTTTTGACAAGTTTATTTTGCCCAAGTAGGTATGCATTTTTGTCCCGTTTTTAATGATTTTTATGTATCTGGGATCGTTGTAGCTTAATCTAGCTAGCTCAGGGACAAATTTTTGAAACTTTTAAACTATTAGGGATTTACCATTGATGCATTTATATGATTTTTGAAGTTTGATGTTAGAAAACGAAAGGTTGTTGTTAGGCAAACTACTTTTGTAAAGAGATTTTTGATGAAATTGTCAATTAGGGGTTATATTGAAAAATGTGATAAATTCATAGTATAATTTGTGAATTTATGAAATATGTGGGCTGCTATAAGTGTATAAGATATTCAGTTAGGCTTAGGTAAGGGTAAAATTGCATAAATTTTATTTTCTAAGTCTAGGGACTATATTGTAAAGAAATTAAAAGTATACAAAAATATGTTTTGGATTAAATTGAATGAATTATATGTTAAATTGAATTAAATTTATCCGTATAGATCTAGTTAGACCTCGTACGGAGTTAGATGGGGACAAAGAGAAAGTCTCGGATTAGTCGCCTCCATATCCACGTATACTCCTCAAGGTAAGTTCGTGTAATTAAATTGCATTTATATGTTTTTAATTGAAATATATATAAATGTTATGATTTGTCATATATAATTACTGAGTGCATATCCAACGACTTACGACGATTATTGAGCCTTGTTTGAACCATAGTAATCTGTAAGATACAAATGACATGTTATTAGGGTTACCGATTTATGGCTCGTGAGAGCATGCCGATTTATAACACGTGAGAGCATACTGACCTTCAGCTCAATTGAGCATACCGATTCACATCTCGTATGAGCATACATGTACATGAACTGACGAATTACAGTTACATGAGCTAGCACACTATGTATGAGCTATCCTTGGTATTCAACAGTAATCTATACGAATCAATGGGCAATGTTCTATTACAAAATGATATGAGTTTGAAACAAACTATTACATGAAATACTTGAAAATGTTGTTACATGATATATAGATATATGAAATGGATGATATTTGTATATGGAACTTGATTAATTTTTGAGCTCATCCATGATGATTGGTTCATATATGTATTTACATGACTAATATAGTTGGTGAATATGTGCTTAAGCATTTGGCAAAAATGTGTTGGGATATGCTTTGTACTTATTACTTGATTAAATGGTAAGTTAAATTCTAAGTTATATGAACTTACTAAGCTTAAATGCTTACTCTGTGTTATTTTTTTGTTTTATAGTGAATCAGAAGCTCATTCTGGTTGGAAGCTTTTCAGAGCTATATCACACTATCCATGGCTATTTTGGTATTTTCTATTGTTAAATTTTGGTTATAATTGCATGTATAGGTATATTGGCTAATGTTGGCCTATATGTTTAGTTATTGGAATGACCATTTGTTTGGCTTGTGTTTCGGTATTTTGATGATGGTATGAGTTTAGTTTTGGCATGTAAATATTAGATTTAATATGGTTGATGGTTTGGTCAATGCGGTTGAATGATGGAAGATGAAATGATAGATGAATATGCATAACTTATATGGCTTGTGACTTGTTGAGAATTGGTACTTTGTTTGTATAGCTTAAATGACTATTCATGCTAATTATAGAATGGCATTTTGGTACCAAATTGTTATGTTTTGGTAAGTAATTTATTTGGTATGTATTGGTGCAAATATGCATGCAAGTTAGTTGATTATTTGGTCAAATTGAAGACATGGTTAGGCGTGTTTATATATTGTCATTTAAGGTGCCTAATGACATATTGGTTGTATTATATTATACCATATGTCCATATGGGCAGAGATATGGGCGTATTTCTCATTTGTGTGTGATACATGGCCAGGTGGCACGGTCGTGTGTCCCCTGTAGCTTTCATAGGGTTGCAAGTGAGGCTGTTATATGGCCTAGCACACGGCCTGGCACATGGGCGTGTGGAGTTACGTTGAAGGGTACACGATGGCACATAAGCGTATAACTTGGCCGTGTGACCTAAGTAAAAGAGTTACACAGGACAAACACGGGCTGGGACATGGCCGTGTGTCCCTATTTGAAATGCCCGCACAGCCTAAGACATGGGCATGTCTCTTGGCCCTGTGAACCCTGCAGTGTTGAATTTTTTTACTATTTTCTGAAAAATTTCTTGAGTTTTCGATTTAGTCCCGACTTGTTTCTATTATGTATTTAGGGCCTTAAAGGCTCGTATAAGGGACAATATGTATGATTTTTATTGGTTTTTTATATGAATATTGATATGTTTCGAAATATTTGAAATTTCTGTCTGTTTGATTTGTCAACTTTGGTAATGCTCTGTAACCCTACTTTAGCGAAGAATTTAGGCTAAATGTGTTACATTTATTAGTATTAGAGCTACGGTTTAGTCAATTCTTATAATGAACGTAGCATGTGCGAGTCTAGCCATACATGCCATTATATAACTTGTGATGGTGTGATATCTCCTGACCGTTTTAAAACATGTATTCATATAGCAATGACATCCAACCGAGTTGACTCTGATGAAGTATAGAGTATTGTTGAAGCTTCCATTCACGGAGTAGCATTGAGCAATAAAAAGGCCCGTAGTTGAGGGCCAGGTAAAAGAGGCTAAAAAATTCTTCTTCTAGATGATGAACGAATGGTTTACTGTGTTCATACAGACGAATTCAGTTGCTCAACAACCTCCACCCTCTCCTTCTCCCTAACCAGTTCCCATTATTCCTCAAGGTAAGGAGCCAATCTGAGTTAGTAAGCCACTAGTCGATAAGATTCGTAATTACGGGGCTGAAGAATTCTGAGCTACTATTGAAGATGATCTTGAGAAAGCTGAATTCTGGTTAGAGACTACAATCAGGGTTTTTGATGAGCTATTCTATTCACCGGCTGAATGTGTTAAATATGCAGTGTTGTTATTGAAAGATCTAGCTTACCAGTGGTAGAACACGTTAACTTTTGTTCTGTCAAGAAAGCATATCACCTGGGAATTCTTCCAGACCGAGTTCCAAAAGAAATATATTACTTAGAGGTTTTTGGATTAGAAACGTAAAGAATTTCTAGAGCCCAAACAAAGTCGCATGACTGTATCAGAGTACGAGCGAGAATTTGTTAGATTAAGCAAATATGCTTGGGAGTGTATTCTGACCCAGACCGCTATGGGTAAAATATTTGAAGAAGGGTTACACGAGGACATAAAACTTCTAGTTGGAATTCTTGAGCTAAAAGAATTCGTTGTACTGGTTGATAGAGCACATAAGGCTGAGGAACTGAGTATAGAGAAAAAACATGTTGATTTTGAAGCTAGAGACTCGATAATGATATGGATTTGGAAGTCATATCAGTCAGTATCAAAGAAATCAAAAGAACATCATAATCATTCTACAACTTATGCAGGTTATTCTATTAGAGATAGAGGTACGCGATGCTCCAGTCCAAAATCTAAAGCTACATTTGTACCAAGTGTGGATAGTGCCAGAGATGTATGGCCCGAGTGCAAGCATTGTAAGAAAACACTTTATCACGAGTGTCGGTTAAAGAACGGAGAGTGTTTTAGGTGTGGTTCCTTAGACCACTATCTTAGAGATTGTCCAGAGAAATCCGAGAAAGAGAAAGCTCAGACCACGAGGCTGAGCAACACTGCTGTTAGAGGTAGACCACCTCATAATCTTGGAAATGTAAGTGGTAGTTGTAGTATTACAAAATATTCAATTGTGAGATCCGAGGCACGAGCACTAGCTAGGGCTTATGCTATTCGCGCACGAGAGGATGCTTCTACGCCAGATGTTATTACCGGTACTTTCTCTGTTTTTTATATTGATATTACTCATTTAATTGATCCGGGATCCACTCATTCATCTGTGTGCACGAATTTAGTGTTTAGTAAGAATTTACCTCTTGAGTCAACTAAATTTGTGGTTAAAGTATCAAACCCCCTAGGTCGGTATGTGTTAGTTGATAAAATTTGCAAGAATTTTCATTTGATGACTCATGGTTACAGTTTTTCGGCTAATTTGATGCTATTACCGTTTGATAAATTTGATGTAATTTGGGGCATGGATTAGCTAACTCTACATGATACGGTTGTAAATTGTAGACGAAAGCTTGTTGTATTGAAATGTCAAAATAGTGAGACATTTCATATTGAATCAGATAGTCTGAGTGGGTTGCCTATGGTTATATCAACTATATCGGTAGAGAAATATGTGAGGAAAGGTTGCAGTGCTTACCTTGCATATGTATTGGGCTCTAAAGTATTTGAATCAAAGCTTGAATCAGTACCAGTGGTTTGTGAGTATCCTAATGTGTTTCTGAAGGAGTTACTTGGGTTACTGTCGATTACATAAATTGAGTTTGCTATTGAACTTGTACTGGGACATCACCGATTTTGATGGCACCTTACAGAATGGCCCCTACCGAGTTAAAAGAGTTGATAGATAGGGGTTTTGCTTGACCTAGTTTTTCACCTTGGGGTGCACTGGTTCTGTTCATTAAGAAAAAGGACGGATCGATATGATTGTGTATAAATTACCGTCGGCTCAACAAAGTTACAATCAAGAACAAATATCAACTACCTCGCATTGACGATCTATATGATTAGTTGAAAGGTGCCATAGTATTCTCGAAGATTGATCTTCGCCAATACGAGTGAATGATTCGGATGTACCAAAAACTATATTTAGAACCATGTATAGACACTACAAATTTCTTGTGATGTCGTTTGGCTTAACTAATGCACCTACAGGATTTGTGGATTTGATAAGCAGAATCTTTAGACCGTATTTAGATAGATTTGTAGTAGTATTTATTGGTGATATTTTCATATATTTATGAGACGAGTCTGAGTATGCTGAACACTTCAGAATTGTGTTGCAAAACCTGCGAGATAAACAACTCTTTGCTAAATTTAGCAAATGTGAGTTTTGGCTCTGAGAAGCTGGTTTTCTGGGACATATAGTATCGACTGAAGGGATCCAATTTGACCCGAGTAAAATTTCAGCAGTTGTTGATTGGAAACTACCAAGAAATGTATCTGAGGTCAAAAGTTTTCTAGGATTAGCTGCTTATTATCGAAAGTTTGTTAAAGGGTTCTCAATGATAGCTACATTGATGACACAACTTTTACAGACGACTTTTACAGAAAAATGTGAAATTTGAATGGTCCGAGAAATGTCAGGAAAGTTTTAGTTAGTTGAAAGCACTGTTGACTGAGGCACCAATTTTAGTTTAGCCTAAATCTGGTAAAGAATTCATGATTTTCAGTAATGCATCTTTAAATGGTTTAAGTTGTGTTTTGATGCAGGAAGGCAAAGCATGACCTAGATTTGGAAGCTATTGCGTTTGCGTTGAAGATTTGGTGACATCATTTGTTCGGCGAAAATGTCATATATTTACTTATCACAAGAGTTTAAACTATCTAATGTAGCCAAAATATTTGAACCTGAGGCAGCGTAGATGGCTCAAACTGTTAAAAGATTATAAGTTGATCATTGATTATCATCTAGGAAAAGCGAATGTAGTTGTTGACGTTCTGAGTAGCAAGTCTTTATTTGCTCTACGAGTAATGAATACACGACTGACATTATCTGATGATGGCTCAGTTTTAGCCGAGTTAAAAGCTAAACCAATATTTTTACAACTAATTTGTGAAGCTAAGAAATATTATGATGATTTGTTAGCTAAACGGGTATAGTGTGAGTCAACTTTTGTTTCAGAATTTCAGATAGGACCTGATGATTGTTTATTGTTCAGAGGTAGAGTTTGTGTACCAAAGAATCTACAGCTCATTCAGAGAATCTTACACGAATTTTATAGTGGTAGCTTGTCTATTCATCCGGGAAGTAATAAAATGTACAGTGATTTGAGACAGATGTATTGGTGGCCGGGAATGAAACGCGAGATTTCTGATTTTGTATCGAGATTTTTGATGTGTCAGCAAGTTAAAATTGAACATCAGGTACCTTCAGGACTGTTACAGCCAGTGATGATACCGAAGTGGAAATGAGATAGAGTTACTATGGATTTCTTATCGAGTTTACCCCTATCACCGAGAAAGAAAGATGCCATCTAGGTTATCGTTGAACATTTGACGAAGTCTGCACATTTTATTCCGGTACGTACCAATTTCTCCCTTGACAGATTAGCTGAGTTATATGTTTATGAGATTATCAGATTACACAGAGTGCCAGTCTTCATTATTTCGAATAGAGATCCACAGTTTACATCATATTTTGCATAAAGTTACAGGAATCTCATGGTATGTGATTGCATTTTAGCACTGCATTTCATCCTCAGACCGATGGTCAGTTCAAACTAGTAATTCAGATTTTTGAAGATATGCTTCGTTTTCGTGTATTAGAGTTTGAAGGCAATTGAGAAAAATATCTACCGTTTTCAATCGAGTATAAAGATGGAACTGTATAAGGCTCTATATGGTCATAAATACTGAACTCCGTTATACTGGACTGAACTTAGTAAGAGAAAGATAAATGGGTTGATTTGATTTGTGAGACTAAAGAAAAAGTAAAAGTGAATCGAGACAGTTTGAAAACAACTTCAGATTGTCAGAGATCATATGCAGATCTTAAATGTAAAGACATAGAATTTCACGTCGGCAATAGAGTGTTTCAAAAAGTATCACCATGGAAGAAAGTCCTTCGGTTCGGTCACAAAGGAAAGTTGAGTCCACGATTTTTTAAGTCATATAAGATTACTGAAAGAACCGGACCTGTTGCGTACCGATTAGCTTTACTGTCAAAACTAGAAAAGACTCATAATGTCTTTCACGTGTCTATGTTATGACGATACCGATCTGAAACTTCACACGTTATCTCCCTGACAGATGTTGAGATTCAATCTGGTATGACATATAGTGAGGAACCGATCGGAATTTTGGCTTAAAAGATGAAACAATTAAGAAACAAGAACATAGCTTTAGTAAAAGTTCTCTAGCAATGACACAAAATAGAAGAAGCCACCTAGAAACCCGAGAAAACTATGAGAAAGTAATATCCGAACCTCTTTTCTGGTAGGATTTTTGGGGACGAAAATCCTTTTAGGGGGAGAGTTGTAACAGCCCGTTTTCAGTGAAATTGAAATAGTGGTTTCAAGACCAAATACTTGGAAATAATGTTACATGTTATATAGATATATGAAATGGATGATACTTGTATATGGAACTTGATTAATTGTTGAGCTTATCCATGATGATTGATTCATATATGTATTTACATGGTATGGTTGGTGAATATGTGCTTAGGCATTTGGCCAAAATGTGTTGGGATATGATTTGTACTTACTTATTACTTGATTAAATGGTAAGTTGAATTCTAAGTTATACGAACTTACTAAGCTTAAATGCTTACTCTATGTTATTTTCGTGTTTTATAGTGAATCGGAAGCTCGTTTTGGTTGGAAGCTTTTTGGAGCTATATCACACTATCCATCGGCTCTTTTGGTATTTTTGGTTGTTAAATTTTTGTTATAATGGCATTTATAGGTATATTGGCTAATGTTGGCCTATATTTTTAGTTATTGGAATGACCATTTGTTTGGCTTGTGTTTCGGTATTTTGATGATGGTATGAGTTTAGTTTTGGCATGTAAATATTAGATTTAATATGGATGATGGTTTGGTCAATGTGGCTGAATGATGGAAGATGAAATGATATATGAATATTCATAATTTATATGGCTTGTGACTTGTTGAGAATTGGTACTTTGTTTGTATAGCTTAAATGACCATTGATGCTAATTATAGAATGGCATTTTGGTGCCAAATTGTTATGTTTTGGTAAGTAAATTATTTGGTATGTATTGGTGCTATGCATGCAAGTTAGTTGATTATTTGGTCAAATTGAAGACATGGTTAGGCATGTTTATATATTGTCATTTGAGGTGCATAAGGGCATATTGGTTGTATGACATTATACCATATGTATAAGACTTGTTTATGCTTGATTTGGATGCTTTATAATAGCTTGCAACTATGTGCAATGTTGTGTATAGGTTCATGCCAAATTGGGTGAGAAAAATGGTTTGTAAAATGGTCTATTTTCATCCACACGGGCAGAGACACGGGTGTGTGGGGCTATAACAGCCCAATTTCGGTGAAACCGGAATAGTGGTCTCGAGACCACAAATTCGAGCTGAAAATAAAATTTATTTTTATTTTATTATATGGTCCATAATATGATAGAAATGTAATGTGAAAATTTTGAAAAGGAAATTTTATCGATTATGTGCTTAATTACTAGAAGGACCAAATCACATAAAATGCAAAAGTTGGATTCTAGTAGCTAGAAGGATCAAATAGCTATGGAATTCAAAACTTAAGGTCCTTATATGGTGATTAGACCATTAAAGAAAAGACTGTAGATATTTTGGTGACTCATCCATGTAAAAATAAAAAAAAGACTAAGGACTAAATTGGAAATATGAAAAATTATTAAATGACAATTTAATTAAATGAAAAAAAAGTTTTATATCATCTTCCCCAAATATTTCCATGGAAACCCTAGGATAGAGGAAGAATACTTATCAAGCTTATTTAGGTAAGTAATCAAGCATCGTTTTTAGTAATTTTTATATTTTTGAAACCGGGATAGTCTAATCTATCTATTTAGGGGATTAATTTGAAAAGTTATCAAAGTATGAAATTTGGGTCATAGATGAATATGCTAGAAATATGAAATTTATGGTATAAAATGAAAGGTTGTTGATAGATAAAAAGCTTTTACAAAGCAATTTTTTATGGAAACTTGATTTGATTTAGGGACTAAAATGAAAAAGTGATAAAACCCATGAAAAATTATGAAATTTGTGAAATGTATGTGCTGTAAATGTAGTATATAATTTTCGATTAGGCTTGGAATAGGGAGTAAATTGCATAAATTTCATTTTCCGAGCCTAGGGACGAAATGAGAATTTATGAAAAAGTTAGGGGCAAAATGGTAATTTTGCCTAGGATAAAAAATTTGAGTCTATTTGAATATAAAATTTGATAAATTGATGTTAAATCTACTCGTATAGATCTAGATAGACCAAATTCGGAGCTAGAACGAGGAAATGAGGAAAATGTCGGATTAGTAGATTTATGTACATGAACATTTTTCGAGGTAAGTTCGTGTAACTAAATTGTATATTTTTTTTGCTTGAATTTAATGTTATGTTTGTGAATTGTATAAATACCATAAACATGTGAAATGATCACATACTCGTTACAGCCCGATAAATGAAAATGCCCAATCAATAATAATGCCCGATAAATGCTAAATGATAAAAATGTTACTTATATGCTTGTGATGAATGTGAAATGTTTCTATTTGAATTATATGTATGATTTAGATGTATGAATAATCACATGATTGTTAATACTTGAAAAATGTTAAATCTCGTCTGAATAAAGGAAGAATCAATGTATAAATGTAATTTCCTGAAATGGATGAGGTCCTCCCTTTACTGCTGATGGGATTTAGCTCGGACGAGTAATCCTATTGATCTCATGATAGAAAGGATTTAGCCCGAACGAGTAATCCTGATATAAGTCCTCTCGAGCAAATGTCATGTATTGGATTTAGCCCGGACGGGTAATCCAGATCAAGCTCTTTAGAGCATATGTCATAAAAAGGATCTAGCCTAGACTGGTAATCCTATCGTATATATGTGTGGCTCGAGACTGTACTCTCCGATATAGTACTCTATGGGTACCACTGGACATGAATTGATGGATTCTGATTTGTACACCTCGAGTGTACTACCTGTGTAACCATTGATATTTAGGATAAATTCAACAGGTAAAAATCTTGATATGAAAAGATATGGATAAGAAATGAGTTATTACACGTATCCAGTTGAAATACAAGTAAACGATGATACATGACATATGATATATGAAAACATGAGATGATGATATTTGTACATGGACTTTATTTGATAAATATACATTCATTCTTGATTATAGACTTGTACACCTTGAGTGTACTAATCGTGACCTTGATGTTCTGAGTAATACGAGTAAAGTTCTTATATGAAATGATCTGAACTCTAAATGAACTATTACGAAAATTATACTTGAAATAATGATATGAATTATGCATGTTGAATGAATACATGTTGTGGAAAGCATATCTGATTGGAAGCTTGATTGTTGTTGAGCCCATAATATGGAATATATGACTAACAAGGGCAATGAGAATGTATGTAGGGCTTGAGATCAAACTGATTGATTATTCCTTACATAGTTACCTCAAAATAGAATGAATGGTAAGTTAAGTACCATGTTATTCGAACTTACTAAGAATTTTATGCTCACTTAGTTTTATTTCCCTGTTTTAGAGTAAATCAGAAGCTCGTTGGATTGGAAGCTCGATGGAGATCACTCACACTATCCATCGGCCCATGTCGGTACAATATGGTAAATCAATTATGGTTGTAATGGCATGTGTAGGATATATTGGCCATATTAGCTTGTAAATGTACACGATGCTTAAATGAAGCTTGTAATCTAGTCATTGGAATGGCTAGTAATGTGTCATTTAGATATACTTGTAATGTTAAACTATGTTAGTTATTGATATGTTAAGTAGTTGATCAAAATATGTTTAACACATGGATTGAACCAAGATAAGATGGTAAATATGTATGCATGCATTGATATGCCATGTTGAATTATGGAAATTACCTAATTTGAATGCTTGGAATGGTTGGATTGTACTTCGTATGTTTTGGTGTAGGAAAATGGTCAATTTGGGTGACAAATGAGGCTAGGAAATGGCTTTATTTTGTCCACATGGATAGACACACGGGCGTGTGTGACACACGACTGAGTACATGGGCGTGTAGTTTGGGCGTGTGTCCTTTGCACCTTAATTTTAAGAAACAGAATGCTCAGAATTGAGCACACGGGCAAAGACACAGGCGTGTGTCTAAGCCGTGTGTGATATAGGGGTGTGTGTCTTGGCCATGTGAAACCTGCACCTAATTTTCAATTAAATTAATTAACCACACGACCTAGCACACGGGCGTGTGACATGACCGTGTGCACAAGTTAGAGAGTTACATGGGGTCGAGCACGACATGCACCACAGATGTGTCCCAGGGTCACACGGGTATGTCCCTTGGACCACACAGGCACGTGAGCCCTACACCTTGGAAAATTTTTAAAATTTCGCAAAAAAGTTTTAGAGATCTTGATTTAGTCCCAATTCGATTCTAATGCTCGTATTGGGCCTCGAGGGTCCAATTAAGGGACGTTTTGAATGATCTTGGTTAATGAATAGTAATTTACAGAAATTATTTGTAAAATGTTCTGAAAGTTCTGGCAATGCTCCGAGACCCTGTTTCGACAGATACGGGTTAGGGGTGTTACAGGGGCTACTTCAAAAGGTACACGGTCTGGCACACGGGCATGTGACTTGGCCGTGTGACTCAAGTCAGAGAGTTACACGGGCACAAACACGGGCTGGGACACAGCCTTGTCTCTCTATTTCGAAAGCCCACATGACCTGAGACATAGGCATGTTTGTTGGTCTTGTGAGTCACAGATCCTGGTCACTGGGTCGTGTGACCCCTACTGTGATGAAAATTTTCACTATTTTCTAAAAATTTTTCGAGTTTCCTATTTAGTCCTGACTTGTTTCTATAGCGTATTTAGGGCCTCGAAGGCTCGTATAAGGGATAAGATGTATTATTTTGATTGGTTTTAGATATGAATATTGATATGTTTTGAAATGTTTGAAATTTCTGTTTGTTTGATTTGTAAATCCGATAATGCTCCATAACCCTGTTCTAGCCATAGATTCGGGTTAGGGGTGTTACAATAATATTTCCCTACATGTCATAATATGATAAAAAATTAATTCAAAAGTTATTTATTTATTTTTAAATTGTCAAATAAAGAACTTATACCTTATTATTTAATAGAAGAAATAAATGCAATATCTTACCATTTGGTAGGTGTAAAAATTTGTATTTTGTGTAACACCCCTTAACCCTATCTCGAAGTCGGAACAGGATTACGGAGTATTACCGGTCACTACAGTTTGATTACAATTACTAAAGAAAGAAATACAATTCAGTTCATAAAATACATCTTAATGTTCCTTTAATGGGCCCTTGAAGCTTAAAATGTATGTTAAACCAAACCGGGACTCAATCGGAAGCTTATAAATTTTTCATAAATTTTTAAAATTTCTGCCTTTGAATAGTGCCACACGTCCGTGTGGCTAGTGTAACACGCCGTGTGGATGATGTGACACGCCCGTGTCATCACCCGTGGAGCTCTCTGACTTATACCTATAAATCAATTAATTTCACAAGGCCAAGGCACACGTCCGTGTGCTCAGCCCATGTGACAACCTGTTTGTAGCATTTTAGGTGCAATGGACACACAGCCTAACAACATGCTCGTGTGCAAGTCGTGTGTCTCACACGGTCTAGTCACACACCCGTGTGACACACTGTGTGGACTCCAAATAAACTTTATAATTCAAATTTACCAACCCTGCAAACTTTAAACAACAAGCAACTTAATATTCAAACTTTCAGCCAATCCAAAATATGATAAACACACTTAATTCTCATTAAACCATCATACCATAATCTAACACTTATATTCAATAACCCTTAAACAAACTACTTCAAATTTGCACTTAAGTACCATTCAAGCAATTCATAGTGGACTATATTATAGCACTCACATTACATTTATTAACTAACTATTAACATTCTTCACTAACATCAAAATAACCTAGGTACATGCCATTCTTGAAGATAAGAAACTTCACCAAGTACTTGAGTTCGGGAGTTCGCTCGGATGTTGAGACGTTAGTTACTTTGTACCTAACCTGTGTACGGAAAAACACCGTACGCTGAGTATACACTCAGTGGTATTTCTATAAACTAATGCTTAGAACAATAATAAGCCATATATATGTATTGTAACTCAAACTTTTACTTTCATAGTCTTAATAGCTTAATCTCTTGCCTTTATCTTATAGCTCTTAAATGTAACTAAACAATTCTTTATATATATTTCATATCATTCAATACCTTTCAACAATCGTATAACAGTCACAGTCACATAATCATTAGCAGTCGGTCTTCAGTAATTTCATTTACCTCTATTAACATAACTCGGACTTGGACGGATACACGGATCCATCCCACACACTGGGATATCATACAGTGTTTCATCGGCTGAAGCCGGTATACACCGTAAAGGTAACAATAACAGTAACAGTAACAGTAACAGTAACAGTCAGGTATAGAGTACCTCTTCGGAACGAATCTGGAACAGTAACAGTAGTCGACACATATAGTGTCTCATCGACACACAGTCGGAATATCCCTGAACACTTTCAATCTTATGGAATGCCAACTATATCCGACTAGCCCGACACTGTTAATAGGGTATTCAAATCATTTCATTTTGATACAGAAACAGTAACAATTTCCATCACATCATTTATCATACATACCAACCAATTAAAAATAACAATTACATTTATTAAATTATTAAGTATAGTTTATAGAAATACAAACTGTAATTCTCGAGTTTACTCGATATCCTCGTTCACTTTCTCCTTCCCATTTTTCGATGACGTTTCCGGTGCTACGTTGGCTACATAAAATTTAACATTTAAAATTATCAATGTATGTTATTTAATAACATACTCTTTTATTTCCATGTAACTTTTACATAAATTCCAATTTAGTCCTTCCACCATAACCATTCTTTCTCTTCAAATAATCTCATATTTTCATTTAATACCTATTTTAAACAAGTTTCAACTCTTAGTATTCAATATAAAACATCAATTCTACAATTTAAACAATTCAGTCCCTACTATAACAAAGCTTATATCTATCTTTACAATTCAATCATTCTCCCACTTCTAACTTGAATTTCTATCATTTTATCTCATAATTTACTCATAATTCAACTTAATCAACATCTAAAATTTATTAACTTTCTAAATTTCAACATAATTCAAGTAGGGCTTTATTCCAAGATTCAAAAACATCAAAATACAAGAAAATGGACTAAATGGCTTACCATTAAGTTCAACTCAAACCTATTTTTCTTTCTTTTTCTTTCATTTTTCTTTCCTTTCTATTTCTTTTTCATCCTATTTCTTTCTTTTACTATTTTGCTTCTTTATTCTTTTATTTACTTAATATTATATTATTAATATAAATATATATAATTATTTACTTATTATTTAAGTAAATACTAATAATTATCAAAATATGTCTTATACATACTCCACATGTATTTCACTATTACCATACATTTGGCACTCATGGTTTAATTACTAACTTAGTCCCTTGACTTTTCTATAGTTTATAATTAAACTTTTACACTTTATTCAATCTAGTCCTTTCACTAAATTAGCATTAATTAAGCTAAATTTATTTAATTAAAATCTAATTAACCTCTCACTTAACTTTGTAATATTTCTAATAAATATTGATGAATCTAATTTTTAGAATCGAAGACCTGAAATTCACTTTTCGATAACCTTAAAATTTGGGTCGTTACATTTTGAATCTCGAATTGCATCAAGAAATATTCTAGTGTCATGCTCTGGTCCTTCCCATCCATCCATAACAAAGGTAAAACACATATTAAAATCACATACTATAATAACATACTGAGTCAAAACATATTTTCTTCAAATATAGGGAATTTGTTCATTTGGTGGAAGAATAACAACAATATGTGTAACATCAATTGCTCCTATGAAATCCTGAACAAATTATCATATTAGTCTCATGCATATTTTTAGTTAAAAATATAAAATATATAATATAATTTTAAATTTTAAATTTTAATTTTAAAATGCGACATATGTCTAAAATCATTACGTTTTTGTTTAGGTAATGAGCTAAAGAATGATCATCGAGTACAATTATATAATTGTCATCCTTGAATCTTTCTCAAGCACAATTACAACGTATCGACTTATTATTGCTCCAGACCCTTGAAATCTTTCTCGACATTGGGAAACTTTTTGCACCGGTGCCCAAGATGTACAAACAAATCCCAAATTTCATGAAATATTTGTGTCTTGAGGTTTGCAAATTGTATCTTGTCACCAAAACTCTCAACAACTTGTGAATAGAATTTTTGACAACCTAAAATTAATCATGTAACGTGATTTATGACCGTCAAAGATCTCTCAGATCCATGCCTCACTAACTTTTTTAATCCATGCATGGTTGCTTCAATATACTTCTCTTAACATGATTGCATAGAAGAAGATGTAACATGAAATAACCGGTTAAACTTTTCATGCATTGTAAAATCTCTTTCTTTTCTCTTTCATCATCACTTTCATCACCAGTAGAATTGTCAACCATACTCATCACATGTGAACAAATTCTATATCCAAAAACTAAACGTAACAACTATTGATAATAATAGATTGCACATAAATAAATAGTCAAACAAATATTACACATGGATGACATTTATAAGAGCTAGTTTAGCATTGTTGTTTAATCACATAATAGATCTTTCATACCCTAGAGACAAGAAATTTGAACTCTCCTTCATTTCTGTTTTAGACACCAGCTCTAATCTTGGATTATTATAAACATAGTTCACTTATCCTTTTGAGTGTAATTTTAGTGAGAAAGTATAACGAACTATCTTCTGGAACTTCCTTCGACAACTATCAACACTTTGATTTCTTGTGTAATAATATTGGATCATAACGGAGTCAAACTATATGTGGCTTAACTCATATTGTCAGCTGCATTGCATAATTTTTTCAATTTGATTGGACAATCTTGTAGCCCTTCCGATTTGCTTTGAGTATTTCTTCTTCGAGTTTTAAAATGTGAAGTTCCTTCCTCATGTGTTTTCTTTTTTTTATTGTTTCTATTAATGTGAACATCATTTATTTCATTTTATTCCTCATTCTCTTCAGTATGTTATTGTCAACATCCTCAAAAAATTCACTAGGAAGTGTACCCGAAGAAGGTGTCCATTCTTTATCATGGTGGCAACTTCCCCATGAATATCTAGTCTAACTTCCTTTTGAATTTGGGATCAATGTCTGAAGTTCTAAAAGTTTAGGCTTCAACATAACCTACATTAAATTGATAGTTTAATAAGAAATTATTAACAAACTCATAAAAAGAAAAAAAATGATAAGAATTCTCAAAGTAGCTTTAGCTTACTCTCCCCACCAATCATCTAATGCCATCAATGATTCCTTTTATAGGATTCCACCCTACGACCTAGTATCTTCGTCCCCTACAAGCCTTTTTTCCCCTTAGCCGTTCCCATATTCGTTTTTTCCAAGGGCATCCCACCACTCTATTTTTAAATTGGTCTTTTTGAATAAGATCTTTGCCTGATTTATTCTTGAAGTTGGCCATTTCATTTTTCCAACATTTCCCCATTTCTGTGAAA